>NW_015505973.1:1015110-1033743 GCF_001515645.1 Sinocyclocheilus grahami | reverse complement strand
GTGTGCCGCCTTCCTTCATTATGCCATGTTTTATTTATTAATTTATGTCTTGTTTCTGGAATCTTGCTGAAAACCACAGTGACCTCTGATGTTGCTTTTCTTCATTGAAAATCCATTTTCAAAGTGTATTGGCTGTTAATCCATGTGGCTGGTTCTAACTAGTAATGAAAAGACTATAAATTGGCTAATATTTAGGTAAATTAATCTGAACCAGCATTAACAGTTTCTGACTGGTTAACAGAATTTGTGACTATTAGTTCTATTAAAAACTCTAAATAAGTGTTCATTTAAATTCAACTGTTTTTGTACTTATTTCATAAATGCATTGTATAATATATTTCATAACATAATTTATAAAATAAGTTGTGAGTCATGCTGTACTCCTAGTTTGATTGTTATTCTCTTCAGCACTCATTTGCAGCGGCCTAACATGCAGACCTGTCATTGCATTGCAATTACTGGCATTTACTTTGACTAATTAAAAGGTTAAGTCTAGTAATTCCATGTGTAGGTTTAAGTGCCATTCACACAAAGGACAATAACTATAACGACTAAGGATAACAGTACAGAGGAACAATACCTTTGAAATCATTTTCAGAACTAATTTTTCCAGCTGATGAATGATGAAAACATTGACAGCCAATCAAAATCCATCCTGCGTCAAAGAGCTTGGGCATTTAAAGTGGCAGACAACAAAACTGCAGTGCATGCTTATAATAAATAGAACATTTATCTCGAGTTGGTGTGGACGCTAATATAGTTATAATTTTTGGTGTGAACGGGCCTTTAGTCAGTGCTCTAATGTAACAGAAGACTGTATTGTTGTTGATGTGGTGTTGTGGTTAAAGCTAAGGGTTAGTAGTAACCAGATTAAAGAGTTTTATGTGTGCACCCAGATGGAGAGAGAGACCGCACTGTTGTCTCTGTGTGATTCATAGGTGAGAGGCAGGCCAGCTATTTGAATGTCAGTGATGTTGAAAGAGTGAATGAGAAAAAGAGGAGGGAAAGATTTTATTTTGCCACACCAGATTATTGTGTTCTCGCAGGCACAAAATGTTTTTGTACTTTCATATAAAAATCACACAGATACAAAAAAAAATCTGAGCGATTATAACGGAATTAATTAAAATAATTATTTAAGCAGCTTGGTGTTAAAATCCACTTCAGGTTTATTGATAAATCTAATATTACAAAATGCTTAGGTGTCTGAGAGGTATTTTGGTCTTTAGACATGTCTTCAATCAACGCATCTCTTTTGACATTTATTCACAGGGCTATGATGTCTTTAGCTCTGCCATAAGGTGATCTGCTTATGTGAAAATATTTTGGGTCTACCCCACCTCATTCCAGTCTAATGTGGGCTAATGTGGTCCTTGATGGATATAATGTGATTGAAGAGCGCACCTCATGAATGCGATCATGTGCTTTCATCTCACAGGAATGTGGTGCAGTGAGATCTATCACACTATGTTTGTGTAAATCCTTCCTTGATGAAAACATGCCAGCTGTGTTTGTTTGCACCCAACCATGACTTTCTCCTGTGCCTCTATTTCCTTCTCATATCTTCTGCTGGTGTTTCTTGGTTGGTCTGCATTTTCTTTTTTTCTTGATTTTATACTGAAGATTAGTACCACTGGACGGACTCTGCTGTATGATTGCATGCAGCAGATGATGAATTACATAAGAAATAATTGTGAGTTGAGATGTTGTTAGATAAGACGTGAAAGCTGACAAAATATTTTACAAGATATAATATATTATAATTTCATATTGGCAAATAAAAAGAAATGTATTAATTGCATGTTCCTTAAGGTTAATTTATTATTATGATTATTATTTTTATTTTTTATTTTATTTGGCATAGTTTCTGAAGATATCTGAATCACAGTTTGCATTGCAGCAACAGATTGAAGCAGTCTGTCTTTGTCCACATTTTCACGGGAAACCTGCTTTCATTGTAACTGGAGCACAGGGTGGGGGGGATTTGGGATATTCCCAAGCAATCAGTTTACCGTCGACCTTAATTGAGTACATAAACAACTTCACTCCAATTCTGTTAAACCTAGAGTGGAGGCTTTCATTCATATAGCTTCATTCTCTCTCAACAGCTGCCACAGTATTTGTATTGTACACTGCTTTATTGCTGTTTTTTTTTGTACATCCTCTGTTCTTCATTACTGTCTTGTCTTCTGGTATACACTTTTTGAACCTTTCCTCAGTCCTTTTATATGCTGCCCTGTTATTTTCAAAGCCATGATAAAGCCTGTAGAAACAGGAACAATGTGTTCTCAGAACAAATTTGTCAGGTCGCGATATAGCAAGAGATTTAACTCTGAATGGACCAGCAAAGCTCTTTTGAGAATAAGAAGAGGTCTCCTCAATGAGGAGTTTCAGCAGAAATGAATAGATTTTAAAGGGCAACTCTTAATTTTGGATTAGGTGAGTCAGGCTGTGAGTAGATCTCCACATACTCCCACAATTCTGTGCCTACCAGCAACAAAGGAACGACAAATCCCAACTGGCACGATGCCCTCCAAGTCTCACTAATGAGAGTGTCCTGAAAAGTGGGGGGCGTGAGAAAAGTCTGGCTCGCTCTTTCTCTCTCTACCCATCTTTACTTGGTATCTGCACTGTACTGCATCTTCATATCCACACTTATCCCCAACAGACAGACACTTTATTGTAATGTAGACTTAGAAACAGATGTTTAATTTTCTGCATCCTTATGAGATGTGACTTGCCATTGTGTTTGTCCCATTGGTGTTCTTGGTAGTGGTGAGAATGACTGCTAAATGGTGACTGCTGCTGTTGTGCTGACTAAAGCTGTGCTATTTCTGTTTCAGTCCATCATGGAGCAGTTCAACCCTTGCTTAAGGAACTTTGTTGCCATGGGGAAGACTTACGAGAAGGCCCTCTCCAGTGAGTACATCAGTGGTTTGTTCTTTATCACTCTTGCAGGCAATGAGCCAGCTATTCAAGCTCTTGTTTCATTGGTCTGCTTTAATTTATGAGAAGATACTGCTTGAAATTCATGGCTACAGAGAGCGCCACTCCTTGGTCACATACACATTTATGAATAGCATCTGGGATTTGTTATTGCTAATACAAAAACTCAAATTATTGCATAGAACTATAGTAGAATGTTTGTTGAATGTTTGTTAAGAATTAATGTTTTTGTTTGTGGGGCGGAAGACTTCCTGTTCCCTCGTAGTGATGATGTCATAGAATGTTACATGTCTAAACCCATTTGCACCCTGAAACCCCCTAAACATCCATTCGGTTCATGCATGTTGCATCTCCAGAGCTGTCACATATGTGTAACCAATGACAATTCGGTGATGTATTTCTGTTATATGTGCGGACCTTCATGTGTGTTTTTTTGAGATGTTGACTGGGCAAGGACAAAGACGTAAACGTTTCTGAGCAAAAATATGCACTGGGAGAAAGGGAGAGTAAAATGGAACAGAGGACAGGCGTAAATAGGCCAGAGAGAGCTTTGGGAGGGAGCGAAAAAGGGAACATGAAAGATGTATATTGAGGACAAGAACGATGCGTCACTACAAGGAGGATGAAGTATGGCAAAAACAACACTAGGTGGCACAGGCATCTGGTGTTCAGAGCAACGATTAAACGTCCTTTTCTGCATCGCCTCTTTCTTCCACAATGATTTATTCTGAGAATAATAATTTACTAACAATGTCTCATTTTTAACATGTAACACTATTGAAAAACTGCTTTCCATGACAAATTCTAACCAGGTGCGACGCAACAAGACGACAAGCAGTTTACCGAACACGAAAACCCAACAACTAAACCAAACTAAAGCCTATTACTATATTTTTTTACTACTACTACTTCCACAGTCTCTCCTCATCCATATTTGATGTTTAATATGTATGAGGAGTAGTATTTCGGTCCAGTGAGATTTCAGTCTGGGTGAGGTTTACTTGGCATGAGGCCGTAGAAATAGAAAAACAACAACAACAGCAGATAAAACAGATAAGTCGTGATCATGGCTGGATAGGAAAGTCCTGATTAATATGAAAGAACGTTTAAATCATTTGTCCCTTTTATTGCATTGCTTCTGGTTAGTACACATTGTTAGGGTGTTCTACAGTTTTAAACAGATGCTAAACCAATGGGATTTGTGTTATATTCAGGTAAATAATGCTGCCACATTGTCTGATCTCAGGGTATAATGCATACAGTTTTCATGTGTTCAGTTTAGCTCCACAGACAGGGCAGAAGCTGTAGGATGAGCATCTAATCTCTGTAGAGTTGCACTGTGCCAAGTACTGCAGAGAACCAATCACTTTCCTCACCATTCCAGACTTCATCTAATATTTTATGAGGCAGAAAATACAAGAAAAACACCAACGCTCTAGAGGGTAGACCGCGAGAGTGTGTATGTGTGCGAGAGTGTGAAGTCTGCTAGATAAGGTTAAAAATAGACCCAACTTGAGTGAGATTTGTGCTCCCATCCTTGCAGATCAGCCTTGGCTGCAGCTACGAAGGTTCACAGAATCCATCAGGGGGATTTGCTTGAGTTGTAAATATGCCAGGTCTTGCAGGCGGCATAGTGGAAACCCTCTACAGTACCCACTAATGACTAGTGCAGATGGTGGCCACTGGGCATTTACAAGTTTTTGGGCTGCTTGGCAAATGCAAGAAACCAATAGTAAAACTAATAGATCATTAAAATGGCATAGTACAAAAAAAAAACATTGGCTGCTATTGTTCAACAGTAGCTTGAGATTTTTGGAGGTCCATTTGCATGCCCTAGAGTACATGATTATGTTGAGATGTCTTGTGCATAAGCAGCTGTTAAGCCTAAAGTCCTCCTTTGCCTTTTTCTTGGAAGTGTTGGAGAACTCTTAGAAATGAAGGATTGAAAGGGTTAGGAAGTTAAAAAAATTAGAATAAGAATAATTAGAGACCAAAGACCTTACAATTGGAGACTTCTGTCTGCACTAAGCTAGAGAATATCACATACAAAATTGCCATGTGATAACTGGGTCTAGATTGGCATTTTCTGTGGTTTTTAACTTCGGATTGTCTCCTGTGGCTGATCAATGTTTCCTAAGAGTTGGTTGGAGAGACTTTCTATCCTATTTTTCAGACCTCTGTAATCCTCTTTCCTTCTGCTGCCTCTCTCGTTCCTTTACCCCTCACCACTCAGCCTAACCGCTGGAGCACCAAAGCCCCTAGATTTCCCCCTCTAATCCCTCACAACCAGGACGCACCTTATCCTGAGCCTGGGATTTGTGCGAACACTAGCAAATAAGTCTGTACATTCATACGGAATTGGGCTGCTATTGGTGTAGCCTTACCACCTCCACCCAAACACTCCCACTGCGTTGAACTGGGATGGCCATATGGCATATTGAATTTGATGTGAATGTCAACAAGGCTGTTAAGGATAGAAGTACAACAGTTTGTTCAAAATATCAGAGGCCAGAAGCAGATCTTACAACACGAGTACATGTGGCAATGCTGAGAATGCAATGCTTGCATACTTTCACTGTGTAATGAATTGGACAGGGATGCACAATATTAAAATTCTGGTACAGAATTGTGTAACTCTGATACAGATAAGCTGGTTGTAATTTTATGGCTGATATTAAATGCTACATTATTTTGTCGAAATAAATTAAAACACTAAAATCAAATGTTATTAAATGTAAATTACAGTATAAAAAAAGTAATATTGATTTTGAGATTTGCTAAAGATAAAGTGTTTTACAGTGTTTTTTACTGATTAATGCCAAAGTTAGATGGCGACAAAAGTAATCTAAAATGTAAAAATTTAATTACTTTTCCAATAATGGGCAATCCAGTATTGGAACAGATGTAGCATTCCTAAACTGTAAAATATTATGTGCTTTGGTAACAATATTACACATAATATTTTTGAGTAGTTTAGGGCTTGATTTTTTTTCAGTGGAATCTACCTGAATAAATAATGTAAAATCTCCTAAATTATTTAATCTATGACACAATGAATTTAATATTATTAGTGAAATGTGCTCATTTATTTTAAGTTGTTTCTCAAAAGTCTGTGATTTTCAGTAAGGCCTGTTTATATTTAACTTTGAGTTACTTTGTACAATTAAAAGACAAAATTCTTTGTTTGCATACTTCAAACCCCTCAAAAACATTATCTGAATATTGGATGTGATATTACAACAAATTGGATGTACTTCTATCCCTCACAACTTTTTACATTTGCATCAAAATAAGTATGCTGTGTTAGTCTGTAGGATTCTTACCTGATTTGAACAGTTACTTGATTTGAAAATTATGAAGTCACATTGGCTTATTCTACTGCTATGCATGCTAACCTTCGCTAACCACTTGATCAGTACCTTCTGGTTCTAAAAAGCACTTTGTGCTTCTTGGCACTGTCCTGCCTCACTTAACCTTCCGTGATCCTCTGGCTTCGAGAGAGCCTGATTGAGAGCCAGCCCTTCTCTGCCCTGGTGATGCAGAAAAGCCACAGCTGTCCCATTGCCCTCAGTAATGTGCTATCTGATGTGAATGCTAAGTTTAGTGGGGTATCAAGCTTTTTATTTGTTTTTGTTATTTTAAAGTAATGGTACTTTTGCTATTCATTGCTCCCCAATCACAAGCTCCACCCCCACCTCCCCCAGTTCTCTGGCCGAGCCATCATAGAACATATAGAGCTTAAAGCTTTCCCATCCACCACTCCTTTTTCCATAGATGCGGCACCTGTGGGTTGAGGGAAGCTTCGGGTTAGCACGTTAGCACACTCCCGATTCTTATGTCCCCAATGCTTCCATGTTTCCAGGTGTGACATTTGCAGCAAAAGGCTACTTCGACGCACTGGTGCGGATGGGAGAGCTGGCCAGCGAGAGTCACGGCTCTAAGGATCTTGGTGAGTTATAGACTGTAGCTGCAGTGCCCCCTGTGTTTGGGAGGGGGATTGCAAAAGAAAATAACGTTATGGTTCCAGTGTGAATGGCTTTGGATGTATGAGTATAGAACAGCATATTTAAGACTGCATCTTTGGATATAACACACACTATCTTTGTACAAATATACACTCTGCAGATTCATTCATTTGCTTATTGGTGATTTGTTGCATTGTGTTCATTCTATCCTGTTGTCTTATTTCCATGTCTCTCTATGAAAAATCGTTCATCTGTAGGACTTTAGATTTAGGGAGTCGTGATGAGACTGGAAAACAATTCTCGACGCATCTCAAATTTTCAGTACAGTCTAGGTGTGCAATTCTTTTGCAGTAAAATATGCAAAAAATATAGTTGCTTGCTTTGCTGTTTCACAACCATAAACTTTGCAATTCCACTGTGCATTAGAACAAACAATACATTTTTAATTGTGATTCGTTTAAACGCATTAATTGTACCTTTTAAATCATATTAAAACGTTGATGTATTTTTAGCATACATGCCGCTTCAGATGGCATATGTCCCACCTTTACTACATAAAATGGCTTTAGTCATGTTCTTGAAATATTTAAGTTTAATGTGGCAGTTTTTGCACACCACAGGATTTTATTATCTATTATATTTTTATTTTGCATACGTTTATTTTGCAATTTATTAATTTAAAAGGAATGTTTGAATTCACTATGAATTTTATGCATTTAAGAAAGCATCTGCAAATCATTTGTTTTCCCTCCAGCCCTTGTATGAATTATGCCCCATGAATGATTTCACAACATGTCAATGAAAAATTGTGCAAGCATTTTTTGAGATGACATTCAAAGAACACATCTGCAGTCACAGCACAATAATGTTTTTCTTTCCTCATAAATGTTGCTGTCTGTTCATTATTTATAAGTGACTGTGCCTTGTAGCTACTGTAGCAGTGACTAACTGATAAGTAAACACCATAACAACCAATAGTAAAATGGGCGCACCAAATACTTGTCAAAATATACAAATAGTAACTCAATGCCATTTACCTATCCAGGAAGTGTTGTTCTATTCTATTTGTATCTTGCTGAAAAGAGCATTCAAGTCAGAAATTAATTTGATCTCCATCAGGTTAGGTACATTTGTTTGATCTCCAAGGGGAAATTTACTGACCATAGTTTGAGTTTGAGCCTCAGTGCTCAAAGTCTTGTTGTCCGGTTGTGTTTCCAGTGCTTCACTTAAGGTATAGTTTGAGTCTAATCAGACGGACTTCAGTGGAATGTGAGACTCTTGATGGTATTGGCTGTTGAATCTACAGCATAATCTGTTTCTAAAAGCAGTCGCAGCAGCAAATATTTTCTCTTAAAGGAGGACTGGAGGGGAGAGGCTTACAGAGAGGACATGAAAGCTGGTTAAACTTACATTATTCATCTCAGAAAAAGTTTTCTGAGCGTTCATCTTTTCATTTCACTGGCTGGTGTCTCATTGAATACAATTTCAATGAAGCTCTAATTTGATCCGTAAAAGGCTATTATTTGAATGAATTTAACTTTTGAGATTAGTTGCCTGATTTCCAGCATTCTCAATATCAAAACAGTATAGCCAGGCGGAGCTAGAGTCTTTATATGAGATTATGTTTTAGTCTGCAAGAGAGCTATTTCTAGAGTGCTGCTGTCTCAGCATTGTTAAAAAGCAGCAATATCTGTGTATGAAAAGTTTAATGAGAAAAGTTTTATGAGGATTTAAGTCTCTCAGCCTTTTCACCAGAGACTTTTTCATCACTAGTCAAATTAAAGCATGTCTGTGTTTGTTTTGTACCTTCACGATTATGCAGAAAATGTATATTTAATCTTCAAAAATGAATAAGGCTGGGTGGTATGACATTTATTCCCTCTGATACTAGAATATGTCCATCAAAAGAGATTTTACTATACTGCTATCGTGGAAGATATCAGGAATGATTTATGCTATTATGACAGTGACAAGAAATAAACATAAATTAATACAAAAATAGTGGGTTTTTGTAAATAAAGTGGGTGTGACCCAAACAAGTAGTTGTCTGCGTGCTAATATTTCTTTTGCTGTTCAGTTGTTTTGTATTCAAGTGTTACATAAGTTAGACATCATTATACTCTCCTCTCTCTCAATAGTGCATTTAATGTTTGTGTGCATGCATGTATTGATTACCTAATGTTTTTACAGCTGTTCCAGTAATGCTCATGTCATCTGTCTGCGCCTGTTCTTTTACAATGAATGTCAAGCATGAGAGAACTACATCAGAATCATAATGCAGCTTTTACTAGGGATGCATATGTTGACACCATATTGGTCTAATATCTGCAAATATGTATTTATAGTAGCAGCAGATATTGGATATACAGCCAAATCATAAAAATCAACCAGAGATTAAATATCGGTGCATCCCTATATTTTAAGTATCTAATGAGCAGTGCTTCACATTTGTTAACAGTTTGTTGCTTGTGCATGTGTCTGTTTCCCTGAAGTCTCGTTCTTGTCTTACATTTTATCGACACTAATAAAAGGTGCCACTGAGTCTTTCCCTTCACATGACCCAAAAGCACTCCAGATGCATGTCATAACCACAAAACATATTTTGTCTGGTTGCTTTCAGAGTGAATACTATGATAGATTTGCATGAGCAAGACAAAGAAGTGTGTCTTCATGGTTGAGTGACAGGTTTTGTTAGGATCAGGTCTGACTCTGTTCTTTCATTATATGTTGAATGTCAGTGTTATTTAGATTCAGAGGCTTTGAAAGAGCTAGCAATACATCAGTGGCATGAAGTGGAAACTTTTATACAACTTGTCTGTGTTATGAATTTATACACATGCAGACTTGTGTGTGGGTGAGGGTGCGTGCGTTTAAGCACGTGGGAACTGTACCATCAGCCATGTGGACCCAACCGATTGCTGCGCGCTTAAATAAATCTCTTAAGTGAGGTCTTAACCCAGCGTTAATAATTGATACAGACATATTTCTGGCTTTAGCATAATTGTATGCTATAAGGAAGGATGGGAGGCTTCACTGGCCTCAGACCATCATGATGATGGCCATGAATATTTAAAATCAGTCGCAGTCAAACACTTTTGCCCGTCATAGTCAGCCCCATGTGAAGATGTTCCTGTCTTCTTGGACTTGTTAGCATGTCTCTGAGATGAACCGAAGGGTTTTAAAGGATGTTGCACAAAAGAGGCCACATGTGCATTAATAATGTACGCTCTGAAGCTTAATGGGTAGAACAGTTCACGTGCCTGAGGTGTGTGTGCACTTGTTGTGTTATTGCTTATGGATGTCGACTTGTTGTCCAACAGCCTAGTGCAGTTGACTTGTTTATGTATGTAGAATAGGCCTGTTTTCTTTTATTTGTATTTATTTATTTATATGATATAATGTTATATATTTATTTGAATATTTATTTTGTATATTTTCAAATAAAAATGAATTTATCTTTCAGATTGCATTGCATCTCACAATGTTTTTTGACAGTTTAAGACGCTGTTTAAGACTAGAATTTTCTTAAAGGGATAGTTCACCCAAAAATGAAAAAAATGATGCCCTCATGTCACAAAGGCTTTTTTCTGTAGAACACAAATAGAAGATATTTTGAAAAACATTGGCCTCCAAAATAACATTGGACCCCACTGAAGGCCTGATCATACCAGAACAAAAAAAAATCAGTTAAATTTTCGAATGGAATTTGTCTGAGACTGTTTAAAAAAAGGAAAGCTGAAAATTTTTTTTGTACCTGACATATCCCTTTAAGAATAAGTCAACTAGTCATTCATGCAATCCACTGACTATTTGATTTACAAAATGGTGTCAACTGATTGGTTAAATGGTTACAACCAGATGTCAAATGTGATTCATCAGAACACATTGAATCACCTGAGATGAATGTGAACACCAAGTGTAAGCAGGACTAGATTAGCACTTACAATGATGTAAAATCTCAGGAAGCGACCAGTTATAAAATGGAATGAGCGGAAGTGATCAAAATGTATGAAATTACGTTATATCATTGCAAGAGCTTTGGTCTCAGGATACTGGATAATGGTGGGATTTCATTAAGTGCCGTTGTCTTCCTCTTCAACGCATCCTCAACTCTGAATAACTCAGTCTCCTGCTGTGAAGAGATGTGCAGTGATTCTTCAATGCAGCACTTGTGCATATCACATCACCCACCGCCTGCAGTCAGCCCACGCACAGATGCAGGAACGCAGCCGGCCTGAGGAGAGAGAGAGAGCCATGAGCTAAAAATAGATGAAACACTTGCCTTAACAGGAGAAGTTCCGCTAGAGAGAGAATGAGAGAGCAAGAGTAATGTGAATGCAGCCCGTGTTGTGAATTTAGAGTCCCAGAATGCCTCCTTGGTGATGTCAGTGTTTCCAAAAACAGCTTCCCCCGTCTTCCTCTTCAATGCTTCACGAGTGTGTGGAATACTAAACAGCTTCCTGTTCCCCCTGCCCAAATATGGGTATCAGTCATCATGGCTGTGTGATACCAGTAGGTCGTCGTCTTCTCACGTTTGTAGTTTTAGCTTTGGGAGTTAAATTACAACCATTTATGCTGATAATTAGTCTAAATCCTGGATATTCTCGCTTGAGCACAAATATTTTCAGAAAGGCAACTGTGTTCTCTAACACTATTAATTGCATCTGTGAGCATCTTGCTTTTGCTGTAGTCACAAAATAACTCTGGGGTGTTTGAATAATTAATGCTGGCAAATCTTGGTGCAAACTGAAATGCTCCAGCAACACATCCGGTCTGATAAGCTATTCAAATAAATCCCTCAAAATATGCCTCACAGATCAGATTTCCAGTCCAAGCATTGAGACTTTGTATGTTTAGCTTCTTCACTACTGTGGCACATCACAATGCATGTTTTTTTTTATGTACAGACATTGTAACAAAATATTCTACAGCAGTGGTTAATAGGGTTGATGTGTTCTGACATGCAGAACATACAATAAACCAAATGTAATAGAATAGCATAAAATGAAATACAAATAAAAACAAAATAAGCATTCAACAAGACATTTATAAACAGTGGGAATATTCTTCTATATGGATATACACGGCTGTTTCTCTCTCTCTATTCTCAAACCTTCAAGTCCAGCTCACCACAGGAAGCGTAGAAATAACACTTTATTATGTGATTGACTCCATCCTGATGTTAGGAGCGCAGCAGCGGGTTGGCACAGACAAAGTTTCATTTTCACTCCAAGTAAGTGGGATTTGTAGTGTCATAACATGTTTTGAGTGTTTCCTCACCAAACTGAAAACCATTGTCTCACCCTCTGGATATCTCTCGCTCCACACACAAACAAAGCACACTTACAAAAACAGCAAATGGCTCAAACACCTCTGAGGAATGAATCACAGAGCTGATAATTGCTGCTACAAATGCCATCGCAAATAGAAGATCGCTTGGAAATGGATCCACCGCTGTGGCATCAGATTAGCTTTTGGAGAACATTCTTTTAAGATCATTTCATCCTCTCACAGATACGCAAATGAATGAGTCATGCTTTAGAGAAGGCTTTGCTCATAAATATTAATACATTTATGTGTTTTGGTACATCTATTTGTGTAAGCCTTCCAAAACGTCCAAAACCTAGACAGTATTTTAAGACATCATAGGTGCGCTGACAATGTAATCGGTCTCAAGAGGTCTAAAATACTTCTTATTTGGCCATAATCAAAGGCAGCACTACAGGTATTCTTTGCAGAGAAGACAATCCCAGAATGCATTGTGATGAATCAATACTTAAAAATGATTGATTTTTAAATATATTTGTTAACTATGACATACTATTTTACAAAATTTTTGTTTATGAAGTATTTTTATTCTCAATAGACTGTCATATTGTTAGCTTAGCAACATGCTAATGTCAATATCAACTGGAATTAGTTGTGTGCTCCTGTGCACTATTTGTATGGTGCACAAAGTTGCTTCCTGCAGAAAGTGTGTAGTTATGAGATTATGAGATTTACTTGCTCACTAGGTTTTGGAACAGAAATAAATGTTTCATAATTAATATTCATGAGCTATGACTTCACAATAGTAGGATTCATTATTTTGCCACCTGTAGGTCCCAGTGAATGATAACAATGTTACTTCTTTATTTGATCATCAAATGAATTTGGCTGCCCAGCACATCCAACCGACAGGCCCCCTCCCTGAATCTGTTCTGCTGCAGTAATCAATCTCCATTATGATCTCATCAGCTGCTCTCGAATAGTTATGTATACAGTCCTCTGCCACAAAGTAATGACCAAAGAAGAATTATTTAGGCCTTGGGGTTTCAAGCTCAATGAGGCGTCACAGCATTTCGTCTTGGGTCACTGACTTTTACGGTTTCAGATACGACTGGATGATTATATTGAAGCATGTGGATCATTTTGACTGTTTTGTTTGTTCTACCTATAGATATACAGCCATATGTAAGCACAGCAGAAAGAAAGAGCCACGCACTGCAGGTTTATATCATATTTAATAATAAAAGTTCTGCAGCAAAGTGTATCGGAGAATTCAGTGGAGGAGACTTCAGTCCAAATGTGCTTAAGTTTATCACATCCATCTGTGTGCTGTATAATTCCCTTAGTATTGATGTTTATTACTTCTACCAAGGTCACAGAAAGAGTGAAATAATTTGAGAAGAACAAGAGATGGAGAGGAGAGTTGAGCTAGTTTAATAAGAGACAGGACAACAGAAGAGTGGAAAAGGAAAAAGGAAACAAAGATAAAAATAGAGAGTAGCAACCTTTTCCTTCCAATAAGTAGGTTTGCTCTCTCTTTTGCTCTCTCTGGAAAGGTTAGGTTGACCCTCTGAGACTCTACAGTGTCATACAAATTATACCACTGTCAAACTCCATCATCCTTGACTGTTGATAGTTCTTTGTTTTTTTTGGTGAACCACGTAAAGGTTTTGTATTCTAGTATGAAAAGGACACTTTACAATCCAATCAAGTTTTTATTCTTTTCATATATCCTGTTTACTATAAAAAAATGTAAAAAAAAGGCTGGAGCCCTGCATGCTGAAGAAAAACTAGATATTGTGGCCACAAATTAAGAATTAATTCTCACGATTTATTAATTTGTGGCCACATTTCATTACTTTGTTCCCTTGTTTTAGTTAAATCGTGGCCACATTGTACTGATTTGTTCCCTCATTTTAATTAAACCCTGGCCATGTTGTATTAATTAATTTTCTGGTTTTACTTTATTCGTGGCCATTATTCATTCCCTCATTTTAATGAAATCATGGCTATGTTTCCTCATTTTAATTGAGTTAAATAATGGGCAATGAGGGAACTAATTAATAAGTTATAACAATTTTTTTTGTGTCCAAAATGTCCTATTTCCCCCAATCTGCAGGGCATCATTTTATGAAAATAAAATGGGTTTGTGAAAGCTGCTTCAGTTTGACTATACCTGTGCACTGCAGATCAAAAATCATTCTGATTTTAAGCTCTTTATCTTTTTGTAGTTATTCCTTACTAAGTACTCAGTGCTCTATTGAAATAATTTATTGATAATTGATGTTTTCATCAAACAAGCCAACATTTTTTTTAAGGCACAGGGTGCTGACTAGATGCCACAGTGTTTCTTCAGAGTGTATCCTAATTGATTCGGCCCTTTAAGAGCGGACAACAATATGTTTAAGTCTTTCAAAGTTGCAGATGTTGTGATCCGTGCTGATTACTGCTAAGCGGTTTAAAGCCCTGCCGAGCACAGCTGAATTGCAGCAGATAGATGGGGGGGTGGGAAGGATGAGGATGGGGGGTGTGCTGTCAGACCATTGTGCTGACTTAGAAAGGAAATGAGAGTGTGTCGACCTACAGATGAGATCTGGACTGGGGACAGCAGGGTGAGGCTAGGGCATGGACAGCAGCAGAGGGGAATCCTTGTCACATAATGATATACACTCTTATGTGAACCTGATGGATGCCCATAGGAAAGAAATATCACAGATGATATTTAATATTTCAGTTGTTTCTCACATGTGCTTAGACTGTCAGAAGAGCTCTCAATAATGTCTGAAACTGTGCTCAGATGTGACTGCAGACTTTTGAGATGAACTCAATATGAACCTTTCTCAAAGGCCAAATGATCTATCCACCTTCATTTTATTATCTCTATTTTATATAAGGGGTAGAACTCTATTTAATATTTTATATAGAATTTTGAAAACTTTCCAGGATTTTTGGGAATTTTTTGGAAAGTTTTCAGGAAGTGACAGACAACATAACTGCAGTGTGCACTTAAAATGAACAGAACATTATTGTGCATTGATGTGAATGCTATAGTTATAGTTATGATAACCGTTTTTGATGTGAACAGGCCTTTACTGTATTTAGACAATTGCCTTGTTTTTTCTTTTAGGGAATTTTAGGGGAAACATCTGAGATATTTAAATGAAGAATAACCAATAAAATGTTCCTTTGATTGTTCAGCTAAAGGTCTGAAAATGTGAGATTCAACTTTAGAGGTCTGTATTTTTTCCTTCCCATTGTTAATCAACATCCCTTGCACACCTGATATTGTGTGCATTACTATCATATCTAATACATTTCTTCCTGAATAATGATTTCCTATTGGACAACAGTGGGTATTCTTGTTTGGTATCTTAGAAAGTGTCATGTTCATGCCTGTTCCCCTTTCCTGTGATACTCTTTTCTTCTTTCCATTATGAAAATTATAGACTGAATTTGGGTACAGCAAGATCAGCATATGTGTAATGTGTGTGTATATCCACCCTTATTAATCTCTGTTTCGATGGATGTTACTGGTTGGATGGCCTCTGCCAACCTTGAACTGAAACGACTGAATAAAACGGACTGTCCCTCTATTTCTCAGAAGGCAGGGCTTAAGAGGAAGGCTTGATTAGATATGTACTGCAGGCTGGTGCAGTTGTCCTGGGTCAGGCATGAAGGATTCAAAGACAGGCAGGGTCATGCTTTATGAAACGCACTGTGTGGCTCAGTAGCTCAGATTTATGAGGGACGTGCATGGATTTCAAATATGAATGAGTGTGTAATGAAGGTATTTAATATGTAGTGATATAGAAAATAACAGGCTGCACAATTTGAGCTATCATTCACTTTGCCTTGACTTATACACCCCTATACATGGAGAATGCCTTGCGTTTATTACCAGTTCAGGAGGTAGAGAGAGACGTCATGCCCATTGGATGTCATGCGAGTACATGTACGTCTGTCATTGTTCATTTACACCAGAAAAGTTGTGTAAGTGCCTTGTCTTTTCAAAGTGTCTGCGCTGATACTGCTCTCTGTGTTACATACTGTGTGCACATTTTTTTGTTATTCCATTTAATCATTTTATTAAGCCAGTTTAGACAAGTGTTTGATGGATGAATGGAAGGAATATGTCTCAGCACCCTATAATTATTTCTGTCCCTATGGAAATGTGCATTGACGTACTAATGTAAAGAATGAAAGTTTTGTTTTAGGGCAGCTTTGATAACTTAATATGACTTAAAAATTTACTATCACAACTACAATGATGCCACCACCAGCCAGTTTGAGCTTTTATGGCCTTCAAAAACACTTGTTTAATTTTAAGACCCTTGCACTAGGTAAAAACATAAGCAATATTTCAGCAGCCAGACGTTTGTACTTGAACCCACTGTGGCTGATATGATGAAATTGAAAAAAAAAAAAACACTCCCTATATAATAAATGCAATACTACTTTTTTTTTTAAACATGCTTAAAAGAACTGACTTGTAAGAATCATTAATATGTGATTTAGACTATTTATAGATTGCAAGCTCACAACTCAAAATATAAGTTATAAAATTATAGTTCAGACTTTAAATTCTGACAGAATTTAAAGATTTAAATTCATAGCCATTGTAAAATAGCAATATAACAATTAATCAAAAATACAGTAAAAAATATCAGGACTATTTGATGAATAGCTCAACAGCATTTATTTGAATTAGATATTTTGTAACAATGAATAACAATAATATTAATATGATAAACTTATAAAAAATGTATTATTATGATTAATTATTATTAATAATATTATTCATATTAATGACACAAATGATTTATTAATTAAACATGGGTGTTATTAAATCACTGCGCTGTGTGGCTTATTCTTTCACTGTGCCGTTATGGATTCAGCAGCAAATAGTGGTGTAGGAAACACTGCTTTGATATTGTGTTCATGAGACTAGTGCAGCTCTCTGGCCTGTGTTATTTATGCATTTAGTGTTTGAGATTTGACTCATTCGCCCTGGGTAGCTTCTCACTCTTTCTCTCTTTCACACTGTCTTAAGGTCTTCTGTAATTTTGTTCCTGCTCAAACTAGGTCTTTTGTTCCTTTTTTTTTTTTCTTTTTACAAGGCATTGCCTAAACAGAAGAGGCAGCATGTAGGTACCCCGACACAACACAACACACACGCCTGAAATGGCTGCATGATTCACCTCTTCTCTCTTCATTTGTCCTTTTATTTTGATTTTCTTATTTTTTTCTCTCTCTTGTACCACAAAATGATGTTGAAATTAGAAAATTGTGTGCTAACAACATTTTCTTTTTGGCATCTTTTGACGTTTTCTGATTTGTTTTCTCATGTTTATTAAACATGCACTTGCAATATGCTTTTACTGTTTCCATTGAATACTTTGTTTTATTTTGTTTGGTATGCATCTTGGAAGAATATTTTAATATAACTTTTTTTCTGTGTGATCTTTTATTTATTTATTATTAAACAATATGATTTGATATTTTATGGTGTTTTTATTTAATTTACTGTATTGTGTTCATCAGGTACTTTCTTGCACCTTTTGCTTGACTGACAGCCCATCTTGTTCATCATTTGTTTTTATTTTTCTCTCTACCTCCTTTTTTCTCTTCCCTGCACCCTTGTCAGACTGCATGGTGTCCTGATATCAGGTGCAAAAGTATTACAGTGACAATTTAATCTATTTCCTCTTTCTATCTCTCTCTCTTAAGGGGATGTGCTTTTTCAGATGGCGGAGGTTCACAGACAGATCCAGATGCAGCTAGAGGACATGGTGAGTATCATTAACTTGATGAAGATCATATTGCCTCATAGGCTCAAATTTTCTCATTACATTTTCTCACAACATGACTGAATCAATCAGGCTGTATCTAAGAGTCTCCATTAGCCTCCAGGGTAAGGAAGTGGAAGGGAGCGGTGTCTCAAAATGTCACATCGACTCAGACGCTTCCGTATATACATGAAGGACAATAGACCACGGTCACATGCGTAAACACAGCAACTCAGACAAAGCACAGACTTTCCTGAGCTGTGTGGCACAGCTGCAGATGTTAAACAAACTGTATCTGAGGCCTTCTGATAATGATAACAGGGCAGAAACTGGAGTAAACGTCTGTTAGCGAGTACATTATGGATTAGTTGTGTTTGGTGTAACCAGATGCAGAATTCTCTTGTCATATGAGAGGAAAATTGCTTTGTGTATATAATATAAACTATATTTGTCTACTGTAATTTCCAGCTGAAATCATTCCACAATGAACTGCTCACAGAACTGGAGAAAAAAGTGGAATTGGATGTTCGCTACTTAAATGTAAGTATATAAACATACAAAATCACAAATATTTAGGTTGTGATCACTTTCGCGATATTCTGCCAAAATTTAGTGGATGAAAAAAATCTGTTGCCTGTGGTCAATAGTGTAGCGATGTATGAAGTGCA
>NW_015505973.1:1005018-1015097 GCF_001515645.1 Sinocyclocheilus grahami | reverse complement strand
TATATACATGCATACATACACACAAAATCAGCCATGAGGAAATCTTTCAGCCTCACATGAAATTCCTGATCACAACCTTCACAGGCATGTTAACTTTTTCTTTCACCTGACTCAGTGAACTAAGCATTGTCTCTGTCTTGATTCTTTATTTAATTGAAACACATACAGTCACTTGCAAAAACATAACTAGATTTATTATGTTTTTTGCTTAATTGGCCTTATCCACCCCCAAATAACATGTCTTTTAAAGGCAATAATTGAGTTTACTGCATGTAATGAAAGCAAGAGTATTAGCAGCATTACACCGACGTCTTCTAAAAGGCTCTTCTCAGCTGTATGAGGGGAAAGTGTTTTCTTTTTCTTTTTCCTTTTTACTTGAGAGAAATCGTTTTACATGCATGAAAGATCAGCTGTGCATCTGAAATGAGACTTTCAGCTTCACAGATTGAGAACTGGATCTCTATCAGGCTTGTTTGTAAATGCATTAGATTGACCCTCAGCTTCTTGGCAAGAAATCAAAGCCACATTTATTCGGTCACTCATTTCCAGCATTGATAGAAATAATGAACTACGCTCTCATGCTTTCCGTTCCACACATAGTAAGGATGGAAAATAAACTGCGTCAGGCTCAGTCAAATGTAGCAGAAGGCTTTGGCAGTGAAGACTAGTGAAAACAAAGATGTATGGTCTGAAACACAATTAATTCATCAAGCAGTGGGTTCTGGGAAGACACTTTAAGGACAATAAAAGACCTGATTGGGCTGACTCCGCCAAGTTCCCATTAGTAAAGAACATGTGTTGACCTTCATGTCTTTTAGATGCTGGGTTCAGGTCAGTTAAGCATTGTTAAGAAACAGTAGATTCACAATGGGGACACTTTTAACATTTATTGTAAGCTTTAAAGCTCAGGATATGCTGAGAATAAAGAAATCAAGCATACTACGAGAGAGCCCAATCTCATTCTGTTCTCGTTGGCATTTAGCCACCTGAGGTCTTTCTGGAATAGATGCTTAATAACATTTTTTGAAATACAACCATTAAGTTCCCCGTCTTGTCCATTTGGATATTGTTAGGGGTTGATTGTGATGAGAGCTGTGTTATTTCGTCTGGCAGGCAGCTCTGAAGAAATATCAGATGGAACACAAAAGCAAAGGAGAGAGTCTGGAGAAGTGCCAGGCCGAACTGAAGAAACTGCGCAGGAAGAGTCAGGGCAGCAAGAACCCCTCCAAATATGGAGACAAGGAGATGCAGGTGAGTCAGTGCTCTTCAAATTTCAGCAAATGAAACTTACTTTTAAGTACTTTCTTTTTGGTGGACTAGTTACACCAAAAATTAGAATTCTATCACCATTTATTCAGCCTCATATCATTCCAAACATGTAAATCCTTCTTTTGTGTAACACAAATGAAGATGTTTTGAAGAATGTAGTTGTTCGCTTTTTTCCAAAGACCCAAACAACTTTTATTTTGGTCTGTTTCTCATTCAAAACTCTATCATATGACTTTAGAAGACCTGAAATATAACAAATTAGTTGTATTGACCACGTTTATGATACTTAAATGGTGCTTTGCATCCTTTTTGAAGCTTGAATGCTCTAGTCTTCATTAATTATAATTGCTTGGAAAAGAGTGTCCAGTCTTTTCAATGTAATTATAAGTGTCAATCTTCATATTTTCTCTTTTTTTGTTGCATGGAAGAAAGTAATACAGATTTGGAACAACGTGAGGCTGAGTAAATGATGAGAATTTATTTTTGGATGAACTATTTCTTAAAAATTTCTCTCAGTGTACAAAAGACATAAATCAATTCAAGTCTTGAAAATGTAATGTCTGTGCATTCTGAGTTTGGCAATTCGTGACATCCAACTGAGACTTCATGCTGGGATGAAACATTGTGGGAATTCTATAAATCTGTTTCTGTAAGTAATCTCTATAAATCCCACTCTTTCTCTCTTCACAGTTTGAACATACAGCTTTGAACACACTCGAGAGAGAATGAGAAAATTAAACATGAGCATGTATGTTAAAACTTTATCAAAATGTGTGATCACATTTTTACATTGGCTACAGTAAAGATTTCCAAACATAATTTTGCTTTGCTACAATTACAGTGACTTATAACAAAAAAAAAATTTGACAGGCAAAAGATTCATTAAATAAAAAAATAAAAAACTCGCAGACAATTTGGTTATTCACAAGCTTTACTCAGAGTCTATAAAAATCTTTACAAGAATTTTTCACACATTATGGATCTAAAGGGTTTATAAAAGTTTTCATTATCTTATTTTTTGATAAAGTTATATTTTTATAATCTGATATGCTGTTGCTCTTTTCATGCTCTGCTTTGCACTGAATCAGACAATAAGCTGTGAACACAGAAAAAATTATTCCAGTTTTAGTCTGTTTGGCTCTTTAGGTGCTAAAGAAAATCCCACTCTGTTTGGCTGAAGTCCTTTCATACAATATTGTACTTGTTTTGAGTGGGTTTCATTGTGTGTGTGGTGTCCTTGTGCTTTTGTTCATCGAGGCCTTGTTGTACGGGGGTTGAATTATCGGGATCGCGGTTTGTTTTGAACGTACGCCTCTCACTACCGTCGTCACAAGGTGCGAGGTCAGGGGGAAGTGGGAGTGTTGTGCTGTGGGCTGCCCTGGGGTCAGTTCATGCCGTTAGCTGTAGGTGTGCTCCTCATAGTGGCGTAGGAACACACTGTTGCGTAAAACGCTGTGGGCTCTGCTTGCTTGTTAAACACACCCCACAGGTGTGTATAAAAGAAAAAACAGAAAGGTGAGTGGGTTGTTTTAAATGAATTACGTGAACTTCCTCTTCCGGGGTTTAACAATAACTGTAGGACGATCAGAGTGAACCAAACATCAGAGATGATTGATTTGTTATACTGTATCAGGGTTGGCCAAACTTTGCTTCCTTTTTTGAGTTGTGAAATTTAAATGGGAATGACAGGAAAATAAATTTATTGAACTGTAATTCAAAGAATTTCTGTAACTGAAAGAAAGGAAGCTGCTTCATGTTGAGTGGCTCCAATTTGAAAACTGGAAAATTACATTTAGGAAAAAAACATTTTGGTGTTCTTTCACCAGCTAATTTAGTGATATTTTGTTTTTATTCACATAAAATATAATAAAACATATGTATGCAATATTTAAGCAGTTATAGGCATTTCTTTGAATTTAATTTCCATTTAAATTCTGCTGGCTTAAACCATCATGCTCTGTATATGCTGTTTTATGTTGCAAATCTTGGCCTTCCGTAGACCTCAATGGATTCAGTGCCAAGCAGAAACAGAGGCTCTGATGTTCTTTTTTTCTTGACTTCTGATCAAAGGCTAAACGTTTGATACAGTATGCAGCTCTGATGTAAGAAGTGCATTTAGAAAAGAAATGGAAATCACATTTTGATTGATTAGCTTGTGCCTCACCCCTCTGTGTGGCACAGGGCTTCAGGTAAAAAAAAAAAAATCGATATTTGTAGCTGTAAAACGTCTCTGGTCTCAGCTCATTGTTTTATTTTTTTTCATTTTTTTTTAATAGTTTACTAGGTGTGAAAGCTGAGATTTACCCCTGAGAAAACATTGTGTATGTGTAAACCCTTCCCATGGTTCCCTACATGTGGCAACTCTCTCGTGAGATTTCTTAAATGTCAGTTTTCTATAAATGTGATTTTTTTTCTGTAATAGCTTTTGTCAATTATTTATAGGTGTGTGTGTATGTGTTCATTCACTGACACTTAGCAGCTCAGTTTGAACCATGGATGAATTTTACATGTGGTGCTCATGGTCCCCACTGTGCGTCATGCTGTGGAGACTGAGAGTCTGGTTTCAGAGATGGAATGAATAGAACACTGCAAAACTCACTACACCAAGTTGTGGAGAATGTCTTTCAAAGGTGTGAATGGTGGTACCATACCATAATATTGACCTATTTTAGAGATTTTTTATGGATAATTTTTTGGAGACATTGAACATATATTGGCCGATATTTAATTGTACATGGTCATTTCCCATATTTTTCATTTAGATAAAGTGAGCTTTAGATCAAAGCAAAAGTAAAACTAATCTTTAAAAATACTTAAAAATATAATTGAAAAATTCAATCAATGCAACATTTTTCATACCCTATAATGTTATATTGCAACAATTTCACAATTGTTAAACCATAGCATGTTTCGTTTTATATAAGAAACACTGTTGTTTCAGTTTCCTCCCTGATTACTAGAGAGAAACACAGGTCTGTTCCAGATCCCCCGTTCCAATATTAATACTGTGACCAGTGTAATGCACTCATTTCTCTTTTTTCCCCCTGAGGAATCAATGCACAGAAATGATGCCGCATTCTAGTCATATCCTACATTCATATTCAGCATGTGGTAAAATGAGGTCAACCGGAGGGCAGGCAGATTGATCTGAACTGGAGTGTCACTTATGATTTCAGGCTGCAGTAGTGTAGGATATGGACCCACGTTACATCATCTTTGTACGTGGACGTGTGTACATTAGTATTCCCCTTGGGTACCAAACTAAAGACATGTAGTGCAGAAATTTGAACCTATTTATCCCTACCCCACCACACTGAGCCATATGGTTACATACTGCAGCAAACAAACATTATGACGCTGTTTACCAACTCTAGAGCATAAACCTGTTGAATGCAGCATTTTTAGCCTGACAGTGTTTACTGTCGTATGTTCATGTCAGCCACTTCACAAGTGGTAGTTAACGTCATGCAAATCATGCTGCCTGTCTATTACCTGAATCACCGGGAGATTGTAAATATAGATGTTGAGTTTTTTGCCATGCTCCTGTACTTGTAATGTCTGATGGTACAAATTTTGTTCATTCAGTTCAGTCATTTAAATAAATCATTGCGGAACCTCTATTGCCTCAGGCCAAATTGCAGTAAATATCTATCAAAGCTGACAGAAAAACCATTGGTTTTCATCCATTTTGCTTAACAACTAGAGTGAATTACTGCCAGCATTAACTATTAAATGTGCAGACTAACAAGTGTAGGGTCATTTTGGTAAATGTAAGATGCAGAAATATATGATACATTTGAGTAAATGACCCTACACTTGTTAGTCTGCACATTTAATAGTTAATGCTGGCAGTAATTCACTCTAGTTGTTAAGCAAAATGGATGAAAACCAATGGTTTTTCTGTCAGCTTTGATAGATATTTACTGCAATTAAATATGATATGATACAAATTGCCTGTGTGACAACATTTTTGTACTTGTACCTACCTGGCAACAGACTTGCGCTGGTCCTGCGTCTGAAGTTGTGTAAGTGCACTCGCTGGACCTCAGATTTAATCTTAGCATTGTACATGAACTGTACATGTAAATGTTCTCTTCATGACTCAGACACTGAAAGAACATTTAATAGGAGCAGAAAAGTGGTCTTGACCATGGGTCATTAAATACAAAGAAGATCCTGTAGTATAGTGCTGTCATTATCTGGAAAGAAAAAGACAGACCATAATATCTGATCCATTAGCGCACAAAACATGCAGTCTATGTGGGCTACGACGACATGTTCAAGCTGAAAAATATTGAGATTTGAATGTTGTAAATTACTGCTGCTTGCATATATCATTCAAAAGTTAAGGGTTGGTTAGATGTTGTAATATTTTTGAAAGAAATCTCTTATGCTCATTAAGACTATTTATTTGACTGCAATACATTAAAACAATTCATTATTGCTTTCTATTTTAATGTATTGTAAAATGTAATTTATTCCTGTGATGCAAAGCTGAATGTTCAGCAGCTATTACTCAAGTCTTCAGTGTCACATGATCCTTCAGAAATGATTCTAGTATGCTGATTTGGTGACCGATTTCTTATTAACAGTATTCAAAACAGTTGTGCTACTTAATATTTTTGTGGAAATTGTGACTTTTTTTTAAAGGATTCTTTATATTCTGTAGAAATGTTTAGCAATGTAGAGGTCTATAACAAAATCAAAGTCACCTTTGATCAATTTAATGCATCCTTGTTGAATAAAAGTATCAATTTCTTACTAGATACAAATCTTACTGGCTGCAAACTTTTGAACTGTAGTGTACAGTATATGCTAGTTTACCTCCAAAAAGTAATGGAGTTATTCTTTAAGAGTGTTTACAGTTGAAAACTGAACTCCAAAAGGAAGAGAAATGCCTTCAAAATGGCTTTTTTGCAAAGTATGTAGTTTCTAATTTTGTCAGATCCTGGAGAGAACGGAGATTATTTGAGAAGTGTAACCACCATGCTTTGCTCTCAGCGTTTTCTTTCCTGTCACCTGCATTTTTTGCTGAGCAATTCCCTGGTCACTTTAAATAAAGTTACAAGCCAAAAACAGATGTCTTTCAAGCTTGATAAAGTGATGTGACTCACTCTTTGGAGTAGATGCTATGTGCAGAAATATTTAGCATTCAGCTGTTTTTGTGACCAAACTCCCACTCACGATCAGAGAGAATCCTGGAAATGCTACATTTTACATCTAGTGTTTTACCTACAGGCGGATTACATCTAAACTAGCTTGACAACTCAGTACCTACTTTTATATTTGACATTACAACATCTGTTTCCTAGTCAAAGCTGAGGTGTTGTATCTCTTTTCATTTCCTCTCTTTCATCTCTCATGTTCTTTCGCACATTAGTTTAATGCTAAAGCATTACAGACAAGTCTATCTGATGTACATTAGAGCAACAAAACCTACAAAACTGTGTTTTGGTGCTGGTGTCATAGACCAGTTGTGTACCAAATGAGTTTTAAACACTGGATGAGGCATTGCTTTATTCATTTCACCTGTGCAAGGCACTAAACCCATGAAACTCAAAGATTGAGAGTCTGTGTGAACGTTGTACACATTCATACATCACTATGAGCCCATAACACATTTTTGCATGATGCAATGGCCTTTTCTAACTTCAGACTAATAATAGACTTGCAAACAGTGATTGTTCATTAACACTTGGTAGGAAGGAATCAGCATAACTCTGTGATATCACAATATCTACACAGGTTGAATAACCTTATGAAGGGTGTCACTGTGTGTGCGCAGTTTGGATTGCATCCAGTTCCTGCAAGGTGTATGTCCTTGTTAGATGTTGTTTTGGCTGTGGCGCGATCTTTACAGAAGCAGCAGCCTTGGTAATTTTTATGTTGGGATACTTGAGTTTAATTTTATTTTTATTTATATTTGTTAGGCCGGTTAAATTCAGCCCTCACCAGCTTTGCGTGCTATGGATTATTGAGTTTTAGCATTACCATTTGCTTCCATACAATGAGAGTAACAGCAAGCCTACATGGTTGTCATTTGAAATGTGCGGTTCTCCTAGCATGGCCTTCATTACATCAGGCTGCGTTAAACTGGGGCATTGTTTGTCATTTTTTTTATGCCTGCTTCATGGCACCTTCCCTGTCCCTCAGTACGTCGAGACCATCAGCAGCAAACAAAATGAGCTGGATAACTACATCTCTGAGAGCTACAAGAATGCCCTGTCCGAAGAGAGACGGAGGTATTGCTTCCTTGTTGACCGTCAGTGTGCAGTGGCCAAAACGAGCAACACCTACTACACCAAGGTGAGAATTCATGTCATGCTGAAGAAAATTTGGGTTGCAGAAACACTGAAATTCAGTTAATTTAAATAAAACTTGTTAAGCATGCATTTTAGCCATTATTTGCTCATTTAAATGTGTTAAAGACAACATGAAATGCCATTTACCTTCCGCAATGTGACATATTTTGAAGTGAAGCTGAGTAATTAGTAAGGTTCATTTGATTTAATCAATATTTGTTTGGGTCATTTGGTCAGTTAAACTGATAAAGCCTCTTTTATGTCAACGTGACCGTGGTTACATTAGAAAACGTTACAAGACAAAGACATCTAAAAAAGTATACAAGTTCAATTTTGATTACATGTTGTCTTTAACCTTCAGTCATGAAATGTATTAATACAGATCATATACTATTAATTATAAGTATCCATTTTGCCAAGTAAATAGTCATAACAACTCCATACTCTGTGTTCAGTTGTTTCTGCTCCCAAATCCCATTTAGTCAAGTCATTCATTTCATTTCAGTGCTGATCATTCCACCATGCTTGCTAGAGAATGTGCTATACTGTATGTTTTGGGAAAGTTTCTTAGATTGTGTCAAAAAGTCACTCATGCCAGTGCCGTAAAATTGGGTTTTGTTTACAATGCAAAATGATTTATAATCAAAACTAAATTTTACTGCTTACTAATTGTATCAAGGAGATTTAATCAAGGTGGTGCTGCCCATATATCAAACACAAGGGTGAAGGATGATTATTCTTTTTAGAACATTACATTCACACTGAACAAAAATAGAGTAGATTTGGTGATATCTGTTGGATTCACCAGCATGCAGAAGAACACCATTCATTCCCACGTAAGCGAGATTCACTCCTCTACTGTGACGCTCACGCTTCAGAATCGGTGATAGACAGAGTGTTGGGAGCAACGATGGCAAGAGAAGGAGAAGAAAAAGGGAGGGCCAGGCAGAGAGTGGCACACTTTTACAAGAACAGACTGTTCAGACGATAATCACTGTTTTCATATATGTGTGTAGGTGTAGATTCATACTGAAGAAATTTCTCTGCAGGCAACTCCAGAAACATTTTAGACAAAGAGGCATTACCTAACAGGGGAAGATTATATTGGGGTCTATTCTACAAAGTACTACTTTATTATCCACTTTTGTGAGAACAGGAAGAGCAAAGTGACGTGAACTAAACTGACCATCTGCCAGAGTTTGCCATGGCTGGATCTTAACACCGTCGCCCACACCAGTCATGGTACTTGATACTTACTCACTCGTCTGCAACTGAGGGCAGAAGGAACAAAGAGTATAAAAACTCTCTCATGCTCAGACGACTAAGAAATTTTACCACTGGGAAGAAAATTGAAAAGAAACATCTTAAACATGTAATGAAATTTGCACACAGGGTTCACAGATTTCTTGGGAACTAGTAGGCAGTTAGGTAGTGGTCTGTGAATTGCATTTGTGTGATGCCTTTTCACACAAATGCAATTCTGAGACCACTATTAACTGCCTATTAGCAAGATTTAGCATATGCTTTTATCCAAAGTAATAATAGTTACTGTACACTTATTTCAGGGTCATTCTCCTTGGATCAACTTGGGATCAAGTGCTTTACTCTTTGAGGGGTTTGAACTAGCAACATGCCAGTTAACAGACCTAAGCTTTACCCAATACGCTACATGGTGATCAATGACCAAAGCTGACCCAAAAATGAAACTGACATTCACATATGTCCTTCCAGACTTGTATGATTTTAACATGGAACACAAAAAGGATGAGATCAGCATATTTTGCAGCATAGTTACTCTTCCACATTCTTGTTTCGCATCTTTGATAAACATGTCTTTAAGTATCATTTTTGAATGTAAATGAATGAGATTTAAGAGCTACAACAGAGACTTGTAGGGTCTTCATTAGTATTTCATTAGTGTTCCTCCAAGGAACAACATGTGAGTGAGTAAATGACAGAACTTTCATTTTTAGGTAAACTGTACTTTTAAAACAATGTTAAAATTGCAAATGCTTTTAATGAGCTGTGACTACTGAATCTTATGGTTTTACACATGATCTGTCCTGCTACTCTTGAAACTTTTGGATCAGCATTTAACGTCCAGATGAAACGGAAACTGCGCTTATCATTTCATTTTCTATTTCCATTTATAATAAACACTGTAATATTACATAAAAAATAAGAATTGTCCATTTTAATTTCATGGTTACTAAGATCTGCCAATTTGCACTCCTGAAGAGTGTTTTTATGAACCCAATGAGGTCGTGCCAAAGTCCACAGGTGCTCAGACAGGCAGGCAGGTGATAATTGCTTTGGGTGGGGTGGTATGTGGTTGTGACTTCGAAAAGGACCGTAGGGGCACAGTTGACAGGGTATTGACCTGTGTCAGCCAACTACAAACTATGGAGGTATTATGAGTACAGAGTGAAGGAGAGTGAGAAAAAAAAGATTAGATGAAAGGCATTGACATGTTATAAGGCATTTAGAAGTCTTTTCACCCAGTGTAGT
>NW_015505973.1:1003302-1005008 GCF_001515645.1 Sinocyclocheilus grahami | reverse complement strand
GTGTAGTATGTTTACCACTCTTATGTTGAATGAACTTTGCACTGAACCAAAATTTGGTGTAGGATGCAGGTAGATTTAAAAAAACTAAAATGCCGCAACACAAATTTATTAACTTTTCATTTGTCACATCTCTCTGAAATTTGGGTCTTCAGAGTTTTTAATAAGCATTCATGTACCGCTCAAACAGATGATCTGAATTACAGAAAAGTGTCCAAAGTTAAAGTTGCACTTCCTGTGCTCTACATTTGGAGGTCTCTATGCGTTCCTCATCTCTCTTACTGCTACTGGTCGTAGAGCTCAGCCAGGCTCACTGCCTGTGCATAAGGCAGTGTAATGAGGCTATTTCAGGCTTCAACCAACAGGGAGGGGAGGTTGTCAGGGATAGAGAGGGATGTCTCTGAGCTTCAGAGGAACGTGAGGTGAGGAGGGATCACTTTATCGCATTCCCTCTCCCTATCAGTCCATCAATTGAAGAGCTTACCCCTGAAACCTCTGCTGTGCAGGAACTAAGTTTTTCACAGAGAGGGCCTGTATTTGGTCTGTTATGCTTGAGTTGCCCACATGGGTTTTCTAGACTAATCAAAATTATTCTCTCACAGGTGTGTAATGCTTGCATCACTCATGCTGGGTGCTAATACTAGTTGTGGCGCTGTTTGTTTGTTTTTAGGGCAGAGACTTGCTGACGCAAAAGATACCATTGTGGCAACAAGCATGTGCCGACCCAAATAAACTCCCAGAGCGGGCGATGCTTCTGGCTCAGCAAATGGGCTCAGGAGTGACAGGGCCGCTGGGTCCCAGTGTCCACCACACCTCTAAATCTAGCCTGACCATCTCAGACCCCATCCCTGGGGCCAAGCCACTTCCTGTGCCCCCTGAGCTCGCAGTTCTCATGGGGAACCAACAGATGGTGAGTTAGAAACCCAGTCTGACCCAAATAAAAAAAAGTGTGAGCCACAAAATGATACAGTGTCTCAACTGCAGCTAGATAATTTGTAAATGGTTGCATTAATGATGTGTATAATTAAGTCCTGAGGGTGTTTGGGAGAGTGGGGGCACGCACTCACGGCCATAGGAATGAGAGAGTTCTCAAATTCAGTATAGAGGAAGTCATTAAAATACAGTTCCATAATGATCACAATGCTGTGAAAAGAATAATCAGAAACCTGCTGGCATTTACAGCTCTCTTTAGTTTACAGTTTATAAGAGTGCAGTAACATCTCCTGCGGCACAGCTGACAAAACTGTGTAAAAGACATGGGTTAAAAAAACTGCATCTTATAAGGGAGGACATTCATTTAAATCCCATTTGGGAGTATTGCGACTGTTGTGTTTGTTGTTGTTTTTTTAAGTGATTGGAGAAAAAAATATATGTATACATGGAAACTAGGTGTCTTAATTGTTCCTAAAAAAAATGTGATTTGTATCTTGCAGAGGATGATGGGAGCAGATAGTGTTCCCATGGTGAATGGCTCAGGGGTCCATGTGGGAGAAGACTACCAACGCTGGATGGAGACCAGAGCCGCACATGAGAAACCAGCCCACAGACACGGCGGAGAGACCTTCTCCAACACCCTGCCTGTCCGCAAGGTTGTGCCTGTAAAGCCCAAGAACACTCTGGGTAAGTTAAAGGAATAGTTCACCTAAAAATGAAAATTCTTCGTGAATTACTCACTCTCATGTCGTTCCAAACCCGTAAGACCTTTGTTC
>NW_015505973.1:1001137-1002232 GCF_001515645.1 Sinocyclocheilus grahami | reverse complement strand
TCTTCTCCCATGCCGCCGGGGACAACAGCACACTCCTCAGCTTTACGGAAGGAGACGTCATCACACTGTTAGTGCCTGAAGCCCGGGACGGCTGGCACTACGGTGAAAACGAGAAAAACAGAATGTACGTATCTTGTGGTTAATTTCACAATAAAATTTACTCATGCATAGGGTGTGTACAGAAAAACAAGATTTTTAATTATGAAAATAAGTTTAAGAGATTTGATGAACCAGAGAATCTGCTTCAAATTCCACGTTGTATGTGTCCTTTCAGGAGAGGCTGGTTCCCGTTCTCTTATACCCGCATGATTCCTGAACCAGACAGCAATAAACTCCATGTTAGGTGAGTCTGTCTGAATATTAATGAGTTTTACAAAAGCCCTTTCAATGTTTAAATACCATGAATGTTTAAATCATGAGCTGTGTAACACCATAAAGCATACAATTGAGAAAGGCTTGATGCGTGTGCATAAAAAACGTTAACGTTGACATGACCAATCAAAACTGACCTTGTTTACTTTGTTCGTGCGCATTCATAGTCTTGTTGTGATTGATTCATTGGTGCATGTTATTCCAAAGAAAAAATATCTTTGTAACCTTTAATTGAAAATATAGCGTCTTGCTCTTTCTCTGACACGATTTTCATTTTTACTGGTGTGACTTGGATAATGTTAGCCGTTGTCATAATGCATAATTAGCTATTTAGGCATTATTTTAACAATTGTGCATTACGTTTGGCTCCATTCTACTATACAATGCCCACTTTCTTGATCCAATCATTCCATTTATTTTAGGGATAAAATAAAGTCCTGGACTACATTTTTCAGAAATGCCACGTTAGAGAAATAAAATGAGCAGCAAACATCAAGTTGACTTTAATGGTGTGTATATGTGTTTTTGTAGTTTGCAGCATAGCAGGAGCAGCAGCACAGGAAATCTTCTGGAGAGAGACATGGTTTTGCCAACACCTGATTACGGCATGCCCACACGCTTCCTCACCCAGCAGCAGAGCACACCACACAGCCGACAGAGACCATACAGCATGGCGATGCCAGGATTCTCACAAGTAGGCTATGTGCACACACACACACACAC
>NW_015505973.1:960192-1001127 GCF_001515645.1 Sinocyclocheilus grahami | reverse complement strand
CACACACACACACACACTTCCTGTCTATTCTCAGTGCAGTGTCATTCTACATCCAGCACACACAGATTAACCTTGACAGTAGTATGCAGATATTAGTATAGCATGCTATAAAAATGTTAATAGTACTAAAGCATTAAATCACCTTACGCAGGCATTTATCAGACATGCTGAAATATAGCGGGGTGACAGTTCGATTAGAGTAGCCCAATCTCCAGCTAACCGCATAGAGGACGTTCCAGGACATTACCCTAAACCGGGATCAGTTTTTGCCTGTGACCGTGTGTTATTTTAGCAGCCTGAGCCCACTTTAGAAAAGACCTGTCCTGTTTGATTAAACTTCCCTTTGCGAGGCCAGAGATTTACAAATAGACTGGTTTGGAGTGGGAACAAAGAGAAATGACTGCAACGAGAGAGAGTGTGTGTGTCTGTGGAGGTCTTCACTTCAAAATTAAATACATTTTCATACAGGTACAGATATATACTGTATACACAGAACTGTATACAGTGTACTATACTTCACTGAAATAATTACACTTGCAATGACATTACAGACTTAAATATATATGAATAAGCATGCAAATACTTTTGGAGCAGCACTGAAATACATCAGAAGTAGGGCTTTGTTATGTAACAAAGCCAGCAACAAACATCTCTCATCATTACCCCAGGGTCCCCACTTTAGTGCATTCAGTATTTGAGTTTTGCTTAAGTCAATGCTCAGTTAGTTCAACTTCTTCCCATTGTTCCTGTTCAGGATGCACTCAATAACCTCCTTTTTTATTCCTGGTTACAATAAAGATGCTTTAGCTATCATCAATACTGCAGTTCATAAGTGTTATGCATTCTTCTACTGCCGTCTACTGGACATTTGTGGAAAAGCAGATGACTAAAAGATGTTCTCTTTTCCTTCACAGCAAGGGTTGGAGGAGTACCAGTCTCGATTCCAAACGAGGTAAGACCTAGGTTTTCACTTACTCATATGCCCCCTGAACAGACACCATATTTAAAAAGAGTTTTAGTTGGTCTATAAGTTCTTTAGTTGTTTCCTTTAATTTGAATTATTCCTCTGTTTTTGTTTGAATACAAACATCCCACATAAATATTTTGAATTTTGATTATGGCAAGCAAAAAAGTCTTGTTTGCTTGACCTGCAGCCGGAGCAGACGAACATAGCTGATGTTTCTGAAGGTCTAGCCCAAACATAAGGTGGACGGGTGACCAAACGGCACCTAAACCCATATTGAACAAAGGAGAAACCTCTGATTGTTTAAATGGGTTTCATAAGCCTCGCAATAATAGAGTCAGTCATTTATGGTCTTTTCCCATAGATGAGAGGCATATCTACTCTCTCGAACATGCTGTAGCCATACTTTATCAATTTGAATGAATTTTTATTTTTTTTGGTATTGTACAAAGCACCTTGTGTGACATTGCTGTAAACAAGAAATGAATAAAATAAGTAAATAAATAGGGCATCTATGGGGAAGAAGACCATTCCCAGCTTTTATTCCAAATTCCTTAGCATCACAAAATTTGAAGTAGGTATAGATGAATTAAATAGATAAATTATTTTTCCATTTGAGTTTCCATTCCATTCTTGCTTTTGCTGTCCATGTGTGTCTGTCTTAAGTAGTCTATAAGTGTCTTTTGTCCCAACTTTTATTTCTGTAGGGAAATTCTCATGAGAAGCAATATTCCACATGCTACCCCCCAATATTTTAAATCTGTAGTTCACTTTACATCTTGCTGTACACACCATTTAGATTTGACACCCATGATGCATTTAAAACAATGGGCTCCATTTTCCCAATAAAAGTGTATGGGTCTGTCGTAAAGCATTTTCTGATTTCTGATTGGTATACATTTGAATTGTTTACATTTTACTTCTGAACCACATACATGTGACTTATAGGAAATGCAGCCCATCACTTGTTTGTAATGTGCATTAATATAGATAAGTATTAGCAGTAACATTAAAGGGATAGTTCACCCAAAAATGAAAAAAAAAAATAAAGTTATCTTTTACTCACCCTAATGTCATTACAAAGGACTTTCTTCTTTCCTTCAAACACACACACACACACACACACACACACACACAAATAGAGATTGGAACTTTCTAGGTTCAAAAAATAATTTCCTATATTCATAAATCTCATGAACCCTGTTCAATGAATCTGACTGCTCTGGTTCTTGACTGCAGCTTTGAAGGGAAAGGATATCAGTGCACAGTGTAAATTTCCATCCGTTTCTCACTCAAAGTTGACATAATTGGATCCAGAACACTTGCAGTAGTGCACAAGTCATATGGACTAATTTTTATGCTTGTGTGGTGCTTTTGCCTGATAAGCTGCAGTCCTCATTCATTATAACTGGGGGGAAAGAAATCTTCAGTACATTGGTTTTCCACAAAGAAAGTCACACAGGTTTGGAACGTGTGAGTAAATTATGCCAATTTTCATTTATGGGTGAACTATTCCTTGAACATCAGGGCTTTATGCTCTCTGTGCTTTAATGTGTCTGTGTCCAAAGCCAACCTGGCAGCATCTCCCTCTCTTTGTTTCACAGTGCGGAGGGCAAATTGATTTCGACAGTGTGAGAGGACAGACAAACACACAGACACCACCCTCCCCTCCGTCCACACACACTCCCCTGTCTTCCTTCATCTCTCAACAATCCATCTCCCTTCACTCCACCCTCAGAGGAAGAGGATCTAGATCCACCCTTCCCACCTTCTATTTCCCTTATTTTATCCCAGTTGGAAGCAGCCTAACGGAACCGGAATGCTGAGTATTCCATGTTGACCTTCCTCATTATACGCTTCTATTATGAGGATGTTGAACTTGCTTCAGTAAACACGTTGAATTGTTTATATGTATCTCTTGCCTGTCTTTCATGCATGTACATGTCAGCAATGTTTAAACTAAATGCATAACTTTTGCCATCCAGGGGTCCACGTATTTAAAGGAATAGTTTACATGAAAATTACAATTCTGTTGTTTACATCATTTTATTATATTATTTTCTTCTACGGGACACAAAAAGACTTATTTATATTATGATACCTAAGCAGTTTTTTTCAGTGTTTTTGCATTTCATTGCTTATATTACTGATGTAAAGGGCCTCCATGATCTCATATCTCATCTGGAGTCAATGAAGTATCTAAATGCGTCAAGTGTTGTAGAGTCTGGTGTGCAGTACATTTGACCTTCCCTGTGTCTCAAGTGAATGTTGAATTGAAACAAATTCTTTAAATATAAATGACAAAAATCGGTTGTTTCTGGAATTAATGGTTCATGCATGAAAGAAAAGACAACTGGTACCTACATATCCATGTCTCATCACCAACCACGCATGAAGGTACAAGCAGTGAGAAGCTGTGTGTTAGTGATTTCACCACAGATAAGAGGTATAACCCTCCTAACCATGGTAAATCACTGTAACATGGCAACGGGTGACTCATTGCTTGTATAAATAAAAGCAGAAAGAAATGAACAATATAGTTTTAGTCTAGGGCCAGTTACGGTTGCCAAGCAATGTCTCAACTTTATTAATGTAGAATAAATCCATCAGATTTTAGAATCTGAACTATCCATTTTTTTCTTTTCTGCACTGATGTTTGTGTTGCGGTCATTGCAGCAATACATCCATAATCATGATGTGCCAAGTCTTAATATAATCCATGTGATCCAGTGCCTTGTACATAGCACATAATATTTGTAAATACTATAACTTTAAATCGAATGTAGAATTGTAATCGTATTTCTGATTTTTTTTTCTTTTTATTTTTTACATGGATACATTGTTTGATTTGTGGATCGCTGTGGATCCCTGTACAGCTTTTTGATTCAAAACGTATGTAAAAACAGCAATAACCAACTTTGATACCATCCTTTTTTGTTTAGTATCAATTTGAACATTATCTTCTATGCTTATGATACGCTTACACACCACTTGTGTGAGTTTTTTAGCCTTTTTCACAGGAGTGAAAGCTGAAGTCTTTTAGTTCCAGTGTTGTAATGAAAGGGAACTGATTAAATGCTTTGAAATTGCCTTTTTCATAGAAGCAAAATGCTTATGATTAAGCTATAAAAGAGACAACGTTTCTCTGATGTGATCGAAACGTTGCTTGTCTGCTCTAGTAAATGTTTAAAGGTGCACTGCTTTACATTTTCTCTGTATTGTACTTGAAAAGTCGATTTATTGTTGTACATGAAGGTGATGCACAATTAAATAAAAAAGCACCTTCATTATTACCACAAAGTATGCGTGATGACGACAGATTTGACACTTTTACTTTTCTCCTGCTTTCCTGCACTGAAGACCTTGCCAGGTTCTTTGTGTCTGTCCGTCTCTCCTCCTGCTATTTTTTTTTCCCCCACACTTTTGCTCTCTCTTTGTCTTTTTCTGTGTGTAACTAAACCAACGTCTTGCTGTAGCTCTGCCAACACTCTTCATCTCTGTTTTGATGAATTTAGAAACAAAAGCAGTAAGGTGTCAAGGACTGGAAGCCAGTGCCAGTGTTTCTTCTTTCTGCACTAAAGTAAAGGCCATGGTACAGCCGCCACGCTAAGAGAGAACTCCACCTCTGTCATGATATTTATATATGTCCTTTTCTTCTGGAATGCCCACTTTTTGGATCTAAAAGGAGAGAAAGTACAATAATTGTACACTAAAAAAAGTATATCAACTCCAATGTGCATGTATTTTGGGCGACACCGGAACAGTGTAATGTTGCTAAATGACCATGTGACTTTTTACTCTTAAAAAGTTGAATAAACATTTCTTCAGATTAAAGCGGTGTAGTCATTTCTTAGCTTGATTTTATGACCTTTTTGTCATAATTCAATTTTTTATTGATGACTTTGTAATTGTCAACAGTTTTAATTCATAGGTCTCTAAATTGTCAGCTGATGGTTTCTTTTAATCATCCCAGTCTGTGCAGTTTTTTTTAGTCGTCATAATACTCAATAATATTGATCACTGCAGACAATCTGAAATGTAATACTATTACATTCTTCATATAGAAACGCAGCTTTCACTGTTCTACTCGTTTTACTCTTATTAAACATGGTCAGGATTTTTTTTTTCATTCCAAAAATTCTAATTTAAACACATTTTTATTTGATCTCATGATTTGAAGCATTTTTGAAACTCCGAAATCACAATTTTGACAATCTGCTGAACTGATTCACTGTAAAAAGTTGCTGTCCTTTGGTTTGACCTTCTGTAGTTAATGATCAGCATTTTCTGAAGGTTAAGCACTGTCTTAGTTATATATAATATATATATATAAAATCTGTAAAGTTTCAGTCTCTATTTTGTACCGTTTTCTGTGAAAGTGCATACTGCATTAAGTAAAAAAATATATAAACACTGAACAAAAATATAAACGCAACACTTTTGTTTTTGCCCCCATTTTTCATGAGCTGAACTCAAAGATCTAAGACTATTTGGTTATGTTCGTCTCCGGGTGGCTGGTCTCAGCCGATCTTTGAGGTGAAGATGCTGGATGTGGAGGTCCTGGGCTGGTGTGGTTACACGTGGTCTGCGGTTGTGAGGCCGGTTGGAAGTACTGCCAAATTCTCTGAAACGCCTTTGGAGACGGCTTATGGTAGAGAATTTAACATTCAATTCATGGGCAACAGCTCTGGTGGACATTCCTGCAGTCAGCATGCCAATTGCATGCTCCCTCAAAACTTGCGACATCTGTGGCATTGTGCTGTGTGATAAAACTGCACATTTTAGAGTGGCCTTTTATTGTGACCAGCCTAAGGCACACCTGTACAATAATCATGCTGTCTAATCAGCATCTTGATATGCCACACCTGTGAGGTGGATGGATTATCTCGGCAAAGGAGAAGTGCTCACTAACACAGATTTGTGCCAGACGCCATCGAATGTGAGCATTTGCCCACTCAAGTCGGTTACGACGACCTGCAGTCAGGTCGAGACCCCGATGAGGACAACGAGCATGCAGTTGAGCTTCCCTGAGATGGTTTCTGACAGTTTGTGCAGAAATTCTTTGGTTATGCAAACTGATTGTTGCAGCAGCTGTCCGGGTGGCTGGTCTCAGATGATCTTGGAGGTGAAGATGCTGGATGTGGATGTCCTGGGCTGGTGTGGTTACACGTGGTCTTCGTTTGTGAGGCCGGTTGGATGTACTGCCAAATTCTCTGAAACGCCTTTGGAAACTGCTTATGGTAGAGAAATGACCATTCAATTCACGGGCAACAGCTCTGGTGGACATTCCTGCAGTCAGCATGCCAATTGCACGCTCCCTCAAAACTTGCCATTGCATTGTGCTGTGTGATTAAACTGCACATTTTAGAGTGGCCTTTTATTGTGGCCAGCCTAAGGCACACCTGTGCAATAATCATGCTGTCTAATCAGCATCTTGATATGCCACACCTGTGAGGTGGATGGATTATCTCGGCAAAGTAGAAGGTCTCACTAACACAGATTTAGACAGATTTGTGAACAATATTTGAGAGAAATAGGCCTTTTGTGTACATAGAAAAAGTCTTAGATCTTTGAGTTCAGCTCATGAAAAATGGGGGCAAAAACAAAAGTGTTGCGTTTATATTTTTGTTCAGTATATATATGATGTTATATAAGCATTTATAGTTTCTTTCATTAATAGTCAAACTCCAGGCCTTTTTTTCATTTTTTCAGTGTGGTTCCTGAATTTGAACGCTTTTGAGTGAGTAAACTATGCAGTTATATCTCCATGATCATTTATCATTTTAATGCATAGGGGAAAAAAACGTAAAAGAAAATGGCATGCTTCTGACAGCACTGAATATCTTCATTTCAAATGCAAATCTTCAAATAATAAAATGGGCCCAAAATGTATTTAAATGCTTAAAACTGAAATGTCATTCCATTAAATATAACAAAACATATAGTATTTTTATTTGTTCATTTTAAATATATAAAAAATTAGCATAACACTTGAGATACTTAGTGGTTATTATTCAGACCACATTTAAGTATTCAAAATACTTTTTGGGTCTCTATATTATGTATAGCATGTCAAACACAGTTATAACTGGTTTTACTTCAGTTTCACGTTCTTTCCTCCTCAGTCTATGTGTTAAAGCTCCAGCTTTCTAAAGAATTCAATTTACACATTCAATGTCATATCTGAATGCAAAACTTGATGTGATCATTTCCTGACATGCTTTCAAAATAGTGAGTCTGACATGAAGCTTTTGAGCAGCCACAGGTGCATAAATGACTCAGGGAAGAGACTGAACGTGAATTACAATCAACATGTATTATTTTATAGCACGAATAATCTCAAATGTGTATTTTCATTTCCTTATATTTCTATTCCCTCAAATATAGGCTTCATGCATCTTTATTTTAAATGAATGCTGCATGTTTTATTTTTCAAGATTTTTGGTAAAAACTTTTAAGCATGCTAAGAAACAATGGCATGTCTGTCCTTTATATGATGTTATGGTTTGTATTTTTGTGTTTTAGAGTGACGGATCCTTTCCAATTCACCACCTTTGCGCTCGCATCTCGCCAAAGACAAAGCAATTCCAACAGCAAGCAGAAACCCAAACTCATTATAACCGAAGACCTTGGATCTCGACTCCCTTATTAGGACATCAATTTGGACACACATGGACTAGAGCGACTGTACAGAACCTTCTTACAGCAAATTACCCACAATCCACAGTCAAAGCAACAAAACAACCAAGCTCTGAGCTTCTGATCATTCAAGTATTATTGCCACTAGTTGATGATCCATATTAAGTGGATTTCTGTGTATGAGTGAAATAAACTGAAACTTTTTTTCTTTTCTTAATATATAAAATACACAAATGTAAATACATTTAGTAAGACCTCATTATTTTTAGAAGACCTCAAGAAGGTCTGTTTGGTCCATTGAGGAAAACTGTTCAAATGGCCAAGTATAATGTATTGCATGATTCTTTTCTACAATGTGTTTTTGTCTCATACTACACAAATGTAGGATTCTGTAGAACGCTGCTGACCTCCTGCAACTGTATAGAATATTTGTTTTTGGTTGACTTGTTTCGATTTGATATTTGAACAATAATGCACCTCTTCATTTAATATAAACACATTTTATATGATATATTACATGATTGATTTTACTGTAGAGGTTGGAATTTCATATCACTATCGTGATTCTGGTGCTTGCTCATGTCAAACACAAAAAGTGCAGATTTTCTTGGTCAATAATGACTTAAAAGTTATCACATGGCTTCAGAAGACATGTATAGTAGCCCGACTTATTTTCTTTTATTGGAGCTTTTATTGTGAGGTAAAGGAACAGTTGGCAAAATCTTGCTTACTTTTGTATTCCACAGAAAAAGAAAAACACACTTCAAGTGCCACGATCATATTTAACTAACGAAGGGCAATTCAATAAATTCAGATTTTCACCTTAGAATTTCATTTGAATCTGCACTTCTAGTAGCAAACAGCCAAGAAGATGTTCAGCCTTTCCTAAACCGTAATAGTGACCATATTCTTTTGGCCACATTTCCAATGTAGCAAGCCAGATATAATTTTTGCAAGTACCAAAACCTCAAGATCTCTTAAGAAGGGCCTAAAAGATAGATCTCACAGCTATTCTCCTCTCTGTATATATAAACTGCATATTAGAAAGACTGCTCTTCAAGCACGGCCTCCCCCCTTATCTTACTTTTTTCCCCGCACAAATCGACTCAATCATATTCATTCCTGCTACATTGTCACACAAACAACGCCACTCGCAGTTTTTCTCTCATCCATTCTCCTACAAGACTGCTGCAAACTAAGGGGGTTTAAAGCCTTTCAGTAACACATATCACCTGTTTTCACTCATTAAACAAAATCCACATCAATTAGCACATTAGTGGGTTGTACATACCAAACAGCATCAGAAAATGGAGATGAAAATAGTTTTCCCAAATAATACAAACTTCCAAATTAAAAGATGTAGCAACAGTCACTGTTTATGAACGCTGTATTCTTATACTGTATGTACATATACGATGTAAATATTGTATGTGAACAGAGTGAGAATGGAAAATCGAGAGAAAATACTTCATCATTTTATCTGGAGAATTTGTTTGTATGATCCTTAAATGAATACCATTTAAGAATTATAATTTTTTTCCTCTGTTTTCACACTTGTATGTGTCATATCAAACAATATGCACAAATAAGATATGTAGAAAGTCTGATAAAACAGCCAGTTGTATAAAACTGAGGGTTACCTGTGTGTTTATCTTATTTATCCTGCTAAAACATCAATTTGAAATATTACAGTTACGCTGCCATCTAGCATATGAGTGATTCTATAAATGCAGGCACATTTGGTGTCCGAAGTCATTATTTTTTTCCTGCTTTTTTCAAATGGTTATATTTTTTATTATTTTAATACTGCGTTACTCATTGTTATGAATTACAAGATGTTACAGTCCATAACAATATAATATTTTTTGCAAAACGTGTCTTAAATAGCTGAAAATCATGATTTCTTGTTGTCCAAATTAGTCTGTGCATTTTTTCCATCATGTATCACTGTGTAATCAAAATATTTTATTGTACTTTTCTTTTTGTAATATTTCAAAATATTACAAAAATATTTTGCCCTAAAGAGTCATTTACCTAATTCTACAACATTATTAAAAAAAAAAAGAAAAAAACTTTTTTCTTATAAAAATGTGTGTGCGTAAATCTTGCGTCAACTCTGTTACCGTACCATACTTTGCCTTTAAATGAGTGGAATTATCTCCCACAACTATGTAAGATACAGGAAATGATGTCACTTTCCCTCACTGTTAAGATCTGAAGCACTGACAAGTCTATGTCCTCTCTCTAAGGACATTTTTAAATCTAAAAAGTTCTTACACTGAGTTATTTTATAAAGTGTCAAATCTGTTACCACAATATCAAAAGGAAAACAGATTTTTTTCATTGATCACACTTTGTGTTATTTAAAAGTCTTTTAATCATGATTTCATTACTGACATGTGCTCTTAGCATTTATGCTAGCAAGTGGAGTTTTGGGTAAAAAATAAAGAAAATGGTCAATTCTGTTACTGTCAAACACTGTTACCAAGGTAGAGTAACAATGCTGACAATGTGGTAACAGAATTGACAGTCCAACGGACAATTCTGTTACTTAAAGAGTCAACTCTGTTTATGAACTATTTTCACAAAAAATAAACATTATTGATTTATTTTTGCATCCTTATAATATTTTAACAACATTTCTTTTTTTAACTGAATATTGTATATATTTTCAGATGAAAAATATTTGCTCAAAGTGGACGGTTCTGTAAAGACATAGGTATTTTTTTCATTTTTAAGGGGTGAAATATTATCTCAGTTTCAAGTGATGGAATGTAAGGACTGTTTGTCTAATGAAACAAGAGGGATTTTTCCTGTTATGATTTATTGTTATTTCTACACATTACCTAATTTGTCCGTAACAGAGTTGACAAACAATACCATAAAGGGTTACACTTTACTTGAAGGGGTGTGCATAAGACTGACATGACACCTTCATAATCATGACATGACACATACATAATCATGACATGACACATGTCTTGAATATGAAGGTTTTTTATGGATGTTTATGACAACTGTCATTAAGTGTCATTCGCTCAGTTATGTAATTTTTAATGCAAAGATGACATTGTTTGAGATGTCTTTGTAATGGGCTATGGGTAGGGGTAGGGTTAGGTTAGGGTTAGGTCAAATAATGTCATATTTGCATTAAAAATTACATAACTGAGCGAATGACACTTAATGACGGTTGTCATAAACATGCATAAAACCTCCTTCATATTCATGACATGTGTCATGTCATGATTATGAAGGTGTCATGTCAGTCTTATGCACACCCCTTCAAGTAAAGTGTTACCCCATAAAGACATCTGTTTTTTCATTAAAAGTAGAAAAGGAAGTAACTTGTGTTTGGCAAGCACTGAATTATTAAAATTAAATATGTTTTCAATAAGATACTGAAAAAAAATCTGTAAGTGAAAAGTTTTTTTTCTCAACTTTCTGCAATGCCAAATGTATCTCCAATTATAGAAATATGAATCATTATTAAAACAACAACACACTGCAAGAGAGAAATGTCAAACAGAATAGTTTTATTTTTCTCACTAAATTTGTGACACATTTGAGGAACAGAGTTACATACACTCTTGCTTAACATTATACTACAATTCAAAACCATCGTACAGGCAAGTTTCCCAGGAAAAATCTGTGAATCCGCTGCTCTGAATCAGAATAACTTACAGGACGCAAATCCGGCTTGTGCCACATCACGTGATACATTTCTTTGGCAGAAAACACTTTTTTTTCCTTTACCTCCCGAGTGCCCATTTGATCTTTCAGTAGTTTAAAATTGTTCAATCAAATACAAAAATAGTACAGACTGTTGTCTAGTTTGATCTAAGCTAGACGATTACATAGAATAAATGCCTTCACAGGCAAACAAACAGAACATACAGTATCGTGAGTAGCATATCGAGATTTATGCTTGGTCGGATGCACAGAAGTGTGCAGGTAGCATCGAGTCCCTCTGTACTGTACACTGTTCTCAGTCACATCAGCAGGCTCGTCTTCCTTGATCACGTCCAATGTGTTGTTTCCCAACCATATGAGGAAAACTAAATCACAAGATCATATGTCCATTTTGTTCAGCAGTTTAAATTGTTCCTATTGGTCTATTTATAAAGTCCAACTAGTTCAGTGTGAAGCGCTGCGGCTTGCAATGCTTAAAAGCATTGATCTGTTCTTCAAAGTTCAAGGAAATATAAAACATGTTGACTAATAAATAACACTCTTTAAGTATATGATTAACTCCCTGATCATAATACAACCCGGCTTCAATCCTCAAAAGATAGCAGGCATGTACACCATAATTTAATATGGTGAATACAGGTCAACTGGAACACTTTTTGATCATTTGTCATCGCCTCTGTTTATTTATAATATAATTCAAATGACTACAATGATGTCATCTTACATTAAAGATGATGGTTGAGTTTAAGTGTCCCTCTTCACCAGTAGTCACCCTAAATATATCATTAAATACAGTACTGTACACGTCAAATCATGAAATCCTCTATTACATAATAGGTTGTCAATTACATATTTTTTATATTTATTTTTGAGATTATTTTGATTTTTCTACTTTTCTACTGCATGTTAAAAACGTCACTATTTAAAAAAATGTAATCTTTTTTGTTATTATTTCATGGATTTAACTGCAGATATTCAGTCAGACTGTGAAACTTGATTTCTGCCATGAACAGGGAAATAGCAAAAAAAATAAAAAATAACCAAATCATTTGCCTCATGTACAAACTGATTTAAATTGAAGCACTGAATAGGTAAATAACAAAAATGATCTAAAACACTAAACATTCAAATTATGAAGAGATTCAATAATAATAATAATCCTAGTGTGATTATTAATAAAATCATAAAAGTGGTTTCAGAATGCCATGTCACCATAACACAATGCTACTCTCAGGCAGGTGACAAACACAAGGCAGCTGTGTGTCGTGAACTTCATTTTTGTCATAAAGACATTTAAATAACATCCTTTTTAAAACTCCTCCTTTTCTAGACAAACACTGCATTGATATTTCACAGTAAAAATCAGTTTGGTTTAGTTTTGTTACATTTCGCTTAGATGGCCTCATTCAATTTTTGATGCAATAATAATACCTTTAGCGTCTCTTCAACACTTTCCAAAAATACAGTCTGATGTTGTAAAAAGTCACAGTCAGTTTCCAGCAGGTCCATATAAACTAAGCAGATCCATCCAAACTTTGCTCATTTAATTTTACTTTGTGTTTCCTATCATGTTTTAGTCATTTCCACATGTTTTTTCTTCTGGGGCCCTTTCAAAAGGGCTGCTCTGAAGTGTTTGCTGAAATTAAGAGGCACTGTCTTTGAGGGGATCCAAAAGCGGTTTCCAAAGAGATCAAAACCTCCTTCTTATTGTGATCTCCTCAATCAAAAAAGAAAATAAACAAAAATAAATAAGAGTAGTACGGTTATTCACTCTCTTTCCCCATCTTCACTGCTCCCTTTAAAACAGAGGGGGGAAAAACACATCAAATTTACATTAGCTTTATATTTCATTAACATGCAAATTATCCCAGGAATGTCTAAAGTATTTGGAAAATAAAAACAGATTTTTCTGTAGAATAAATCTGTTAAAAGACAATATAATTTGAAATATGTTATGCGTAAAAACAAAACTTCAAAACTAACATTAAATTGTGGACATTTTTATTTTAGTCATGAAAATGCTTTTTATTAGTTTCACAATTATATTATTAACCTTTTAATTTTTAAAGTAAAATTTTTTTCATTTAGCTTCTGTTAACACTTCCCCACTATTGACAGAATTTTCTGGAAACCTATATTTTTACTGTTATATATTAGGGGGCGCTATTATGCATCTGCTGTACTAGTACAGAATCTCCAGATCAAAAAGCAAGCGAAGAAGAAGCAGAAAGGAGCACTGCTAATGCACATGTAAGCTAACATGCGTAGTCTTTGACAAAAGCACAAATCCACAAATTGGTTTATTTTGTTTAAAAGCAGAGGCTCTGTTTTTTCATACATTGTATGCTCAGATAATCATACAACAAAATATTCTGGGGGCCGTGAAAATTTTGTGAAAATTATAAAAAATAGTGGCACTGTCTTGCAACATTTAAAAAAAAAATGCTGGTGGGTAAAGAGCAGTGTTGGGCAGTAACGCATTACTTAGTAATGCGTTACTGTGATTTGATTACTTTTTTAGTAACTGAGTAATTTAACGCGTTATAATTTTCAAAATAGTAATTAGAGTATAGTTACAAGCCGAGGTCTCTATACATTACTGCCACGTTACATTGCTGACAGAATGCAGTGTTTTATAATCTAGAGATTGTAAAAAGGATGTAACACACGCATTGTCGAGTCAAGTGGATTAGAGACCTGCTCTCCTGCGAGACCCGAGCGCGGAACAAGATGGGCGAGTGATGGTGCCCATCTTGGCACTTGTGTGTGTGTGGGATGTGGGAGAATAAAATGATTCACGGGACTCCCGCAAAGTAGAAATATCTAAATATAAAATATCTAAAACAAATCAATTGTTATTCATCTATTGCACAAAAGCAACATGAAGTAATATAAAATATAAACGATTAACAGGTGCAAGCGTATGCAGAGTTTCTATTTAGGCTATAACACGTGTTTGCAGCGTTGAGCAATGCAGTGCTGACATTTGCGTGCTCACGAATCCTCTCATTATAACACACGAATTGTAGACATTATGAAAGATTCATTATGCATATATTTATTGTGTTATAACAGAGATTTGTGAGATTGCGATGAACTGAGATGTCTTTAAGAGATTATAAATGCAGCGCTCTTTGCTGGCATTCTGCCATGCCAAACCATGCACGCAGCAGCCGCTTGCTTTAGTTAAAAATAACAGTGTTCTGTGAATGTTGATGCTTTAATAACAAATATTTATCGGGAGCGTGTATGCTGGGATTTCATAAATTTCACGGAGAAAAAAGTAACGTAACTAGTAATGTAACTAATTACTAATTACTTTTGAAATAAAGTAATCAGAACAGTAACATGATTACTTTTAAAAGGAGTAATCAGTAATCAGTAATTTGATTACATTTTCAGAGTAACTTAATAATAAGAACACTGCTTCAAATATGTGCTGTCTCACCTCCTGCAGAATCCATATCTGAATCCGAGACATGTGTGATGGAGAAACGTGACACACTGGATGGAGAAACAGTAAAACGGGAGACCTGTGCCACAGGTTTAGTACTGCCACTTGGTAGGCTCGGCTTTGCAGTGATGTCTGGAGGAGACCCCTTAGGAGATGTGGGAAGGGGCAACAATGGGAAGTCATCTTCCCATTCAAACCCTGCACCTTAGATCAAAGACAAAGCAGGATGGAAAATAATTAGTGTTAAAAATATTTGAGAAAAGATACAAACTTTGCTTGGGCAAAAAAACAAAAACAAGGAAAGCGTGTCTTACTCTCTTCTGAGATGTTTCCGTCAGAAGAGTCATCGGAGGCATTGACCTTTTCCTGCTGGTTTTGTGCTTTACCCTTTGCACTTGGTTTGCTTGGCTCTCCACCCAAGGGAAAACTTTGATCTGCCAGCTCTTTGGTTGGGCTTTCCTAGAGGGGTTGACACAATTTTATTATTAAACTTCAAAAGTACTCAAATGTGAATTAATATACCATCAAAAACATCTTAGAATAACTGGACAAAAAAAATACCTGGTCAAACAGAAAGACGGTGACATCATCAAAGAAAGACACCACCTTCTTTTTGTTCTCAGTTTCGTCAGACAGCGAGTCGCTGAGCAGCGTTGGCATCTTAAGCAGACTTCTGAGTTTGTGTGCATCGCTGCAGTCACTCACAATGATAGGTACGGTCAAGATCTCGTCCTCGCTTTCTTCGCTCTGTTCCTGGATACTGTAAGTCCGCAGCTCCTCATCGGACTCATCGCTATCCTCAGAGTCGCCGTCTTCCTCATCAGCCTCCTCTCCATCTGTGGGAGACACCCGTCCTTCTAGTGGAGGGGGAGGAGAGCCAGAACGTGTGGAGCTTCTTTTACGTCCTCCTTCTTCACAGTCTTTACTCATGGATTCCAGTCTCTCATGTGTAGGGGAGCTGTTCCTTTCCTTCTGAGATGCTAGTTCCTCTTCGAACAAAATGACATCTTTGACAATGCCCTCTTCATTCTCATCAATAAGGACCTTTGGAATATTGGTGTTTGCACCATCACCCTCAGAAGTTATTTGGTCGAGAGACACACTATCTTCACTACCTACTTGCTTGAAAGATTCCTCTTGCTTTATATCGGGACCAAGCAAAGTATCTGAATCAGATACTTCAGATGGTACAAGTTCAGAAAGATCTGAATCTACACCAAAATTTTCATCCTCATCAAAATGATCTTTTATGGTAGACACTTCATTATCAGGAGATGAAAGAGACACACTACTGATTCTGTTGCAACCAGACATACTTTCTTCGATCTTTGAAGGAGCGTTTGAGGTTGCATCGTCAGACTGTTCAGGAGCCTTTTCAGTTTCCTTTGAAGATGGCAAATTATATTCATCTCCATCTGCCTCCTTTTTTGGAGGAAGTTGCTCCTCTTTATCTATAATTTCCTCTGGTCCATCTTTCTGATCTTCAAGTTCATTAATGTCCTCTTCGCTTTCTTTATCTTTCCCAGCATCATAGTCAGAGAAGTAGGCTGAATCTCTGTATGGAGTTTTATCACTCAGCGCTTTCAACTCTCCATCATTGCTCTCAAATGTTGTCAGTGCCATTACAATATCAACATTGTCCTCTAGTTTTTCATCTTCTGCCCTTTTAATCTCTTGTTCTTCACTGACGAAGTTAGACCCAGAGGTCACTTTTCCCAAGGGTTGGATAAAAACCTTAGAATCTTGTAGCTCATGGGGTTCCTTTAGGACAAACTCTGGAGATTCATTGTTTTCAGTGTCATATCCACTGTCCACTGTCTTGGGAGAGCTTGACGGATGAATAGAGGCAGGACTGAGTGTCTCGCTGGAACATGCTGTAGATGGAATGTCAATGGAGTCCATGGAGTCTGGCGTACCAACCTGCTTTTGTAATGACGTGAATATTGGATTGGTGTAGTCAACAGTTTCCACTTCAATGGTGAAGTCACCAAAAATCCCAGAGGTTACGTCAGTGATGTCATCATCGCTGCAGTCATCGATCTCCACCAGACTGATACTAGAGCGTCCATGGTCCACACCACTGTCTGCTGTCTTGCTTAAGTCTGACTCTGGCTCTGATTTGGGTAACTCAGCTTGGGATTTCTCCAATTGTGGAGTAATGGCAATGATTTCAGTTTTGGGATCTGTTGGAGATGCAACTTCATGCAAAGCTTTTTCTTGCTTCAAGTTTGCTTCCCCTACCGCAATATCCACATACTGCTGGGAGACGTCAAACTGTTTGGCACCTTCCCTTGATGACTCTATTTTGGAGACTATATATCCAGCAGATAAAGGTGCTTGGCCTAGGTGTTGGTCTTTTTTGGGCAATGTCATGGGTTTCCCTGGAATACAGTCAATCATGAAGCAGTTCCTCACAAATGTTCCTGTTAGAGGATCTACAAAATGTGAACTGCTCAAAGCTTGACAACATGGCACGGGATATACTTCAGCCTCTCTGGGTTCATGGCACATATGGATATATGAGGTGCACTCGGGTGAAGGGTTTGAAGATACATGTCTTCCATGCACCAGGCAAGTGTTGCTTTTGACTGTTGCCTCTAAGTAGTCAACAGGTTTGGCCATATGGTATGACAGGGTCTGCTCTTCTGGCCATGTATCCTCAACATCAGTCATCGGCATAGTGTAGTGGAAATCTGCATATGAATCTTGGATACAAGACCCCTGTCTTTGGCTCAAGGTCCTTGTGTTTGTATTTGCTGGATTGCTGGTGGACCAGCTTCTTCCTCGCCTTTCCACAAAGATGTCTTCCTCTTGATCAGAGTCGCTGTCATCTCGTCTGACAAATATAGCACCACCTGATGCCATGTCAATACAAACTGAGTGGCTACCTGGCATAGTCTTCCTCAAAGAGCCCATCATATCATAATATCCTCCCATAACGTTCTTTCCTATAATGGAGCCTTGAATGTTCTCCAAGTAAGGATCAGCATAGCCTTGTGGAGGACTTCCAAGTGATGGTGAGACGCCTAAAGGCTCCTCCAGTTCCCCAAGTGCCTGTCTTAAGCTTCGAGACCCCCAGCTCTCTTCTGGAGGCTCTGTTGGGTCTCGTATCAGGTAGCGGTCTATGATCCTAGGAGGTGATGGTTCATAGTAGTAACCTCCATCCCTGTCTTTGTATGAGACATAGTGACCAGACTCCCATGCTCTAAGAGGGCTACCATGGCCCAAAAGAGGCTCCATAGTTAGAGACATAGCAGGACTGGTGTCTGAATCATAGGCACTGCTTTTGTGGATATCTGCTGACCAATAAATGTCTGGTTTAGCTTCAGGGGGACAGTTCATATACTCCCGAGAGTCTCCACTACCTGTTAGAAAACTTGCATTGCTCCCCCCAAACTCTGGGCTGTAAGCACACATGGTGAAGTTCATATCAATATTGCTTTGTACTGGCTCCTCAATGCGAATGTAGTACTCATTACTCACTGATGGACTGTGAGCACTCAGGACTGGTACCACACCAGGGGTGTGTAGTTGTTTGGGGTCATAATATGAAGGAGAAACCCCTAGGGCAAGTCCTTCAACAGCACAGCCCCCCACTATTCCGCCCGGAGGGTAGTACACCTCCTGACAATGGGGATTCCCTTTTCCCAAAGTGCCCGTGGTGGATGAGGATTGGTAGTGCTGTTCAGCCCGTGCCTGCTCCCACTTGTACTCAAAGTTGAGGCCATGGCTGGTTTCAGTAACCGTTAAGATGTCATCTCCAGATTCTGAATGGTAGCCGTCTCCAGTGGGGAACTGCTCCAGTAGGGGGAATAAGGAAGTGGTGGATGACATGGGCATGTCGATTGCTAGTGCACCGGCTCCATGGACATTAGCATGGCTTGTGTTTGGTCTCATGGAGTTCCAGCGTCTCTCAAAGTCTTCCTCTGCCTCACTGGCTCCTTTGGCACATAGGTAACTTAGCAGCAGATGAACTTCTTCTGCATTGGGCCTCTGATCAGGCTGAAGCCAACAGAACTGCATGACTTCATACCTGGTGATACAGAAACACAAACATCATACCGTTTTAGAGAAAATGTTACTAAAAGTTTCACTTCAAAATTGACTTCTTAATGAGTTTTTTGGATCTATTTTTCAGTAGGAATAAATAAAAAAATCCATAAAACAAGGTACATTTACTTGAGAAGTAACTGCATTTAGATTGCATTTTATAGCTTGAGATTAATCTATTAACAATATAATATCTTAAAATCCAATGCAGTGTTGGACCTCTAAAAAATAATTTTTAGAAATTTTAACTGGAAACCCTGTTGAAAAAAACAACATATGCTGGTTAGGTATGTTTTGAAGCATGGTTTGAGCTGGTTTAAGCTGGTCCTGAGCTGGTTATGAGCTTGCCCTGAGCAGGAGCTAGTTGCTTAGAACCAGCACATGACCAGCTTGAACCAGCTCAAGACCAGCTAAGGACCAGCTTAAACCGGCTCAAACCAGCTGCCATGCTTCAAAACACATCTAACCACCATATGCATGCTGTTTTTTTCAACAGGAACATTACACAAAAATACAGTTAAATTGTGTTAAAACCAAACTATCTGAATATCTGAAACAACAAAATGTAAATAGTTTTAAGAGCAAAGACTCCAAAAGAGAAGGGTGAAAACTGAAAGGCTCTAGCAAATTGACAATTCAGGGCTCTAACTCTAGGTAATGGTTAATAAAAAGAGTAAGAAGTGCAATTTAAAGTTTATTAGACACCCACCAGCGGTCAGAAAGAGGGTACTTAAGAAGTGGCTTGGGCAGCTTCAATTGCTGGTCCTTTACAGCATAGCTGAGAACCTGTCGGTCTGAATAATGGCGGTACGGCTGATTCCCCAACTCAAACAGCTCCCAGATTGTTACACCGAGTGACCTTATGAACAGAGAGAAACAGAGTATTCTGGTAAATAACAGCAATTAATGCATCAATCAATAATGACTTGATATCTATAATCAATAATAAAGGTTATTCAGGAGCAGTGTTGGGCAAGTTACTCTGAAAATGTAATCAAATAACTGATTACTGATTACTCCTTTTAAAAGCAATCCCCCGATAAATATTTGTTATTAAAGCATCAACATTCACAGAACACTGTTATTTTTAACTAAAGCAAGCGGCTGCTGCGTGCATGGTTTGGCATGGCAGAATGCCAGCAAAGAGCGCTGCATTTATAATCTCTTAAAGACATCTCAGTTCATCGCAATCTCACAAATCTCTGTTATACCACAGTAAATATTTGCAATAATGAATCTTTCATAATGTCTACAATTCGTGTGTTATAATGAGAGGATTCGTGAGCACGCAAATGTCAGCACTGTATTGCTCAACGCTGCAAACACGTGTTCTAGCCTAAATAGAAACTGCATACGCTTGCACCTGTTAATCGTTTATATTTTATATTACTTCATGTTGCTTTTGTGCAATAGATGAATAACAATTTATTTGTTTTAGATATTTTATGTTTAGATATTTCTATTTTGCGGGAGTCCCGTGAATCGTTTTATTCTCCCACATCCCGCACACACACAAGTGCCAAGATGGGCACCATCACTCGCCCATCTTGTTCCGCGCTCGCGTCTCGCAGGAGAGCAGGTCTCTAATCCACTTGACTCGACAATGCGTGTGCTACATCCTTTTTACAATCTCTAGATTATAAAACACTGCATTCTGTCAGCAATGTAACGTGGCAGTAACGTATAGAGACCTTGGCTTGTAACTATACTCTAATTACTATTTTGAAAATTATAACGCGTTAAATTACAGTAACGCGTTACTAAGTAATGCGTTACTGCCCAACACTGTTCAGGAGGCTGTTTGTTCTTCATAAAACTGCAAAATAAAGGCCTAAATTCAACACTAAATTTATGTTACACAGATGCAAGAAATTTCATGTGAAGGTACTGACCAGATGTTGCTTTCCTTGGTTTGGTCCACCACCAGTAAGTTACCATGAACCTCATCAACCAGCTCAGGGGCAATCCAGCGTAAGGGAATCCAGGTCTGGTCTGATGTCACAAAGTAGTCATCCTGGGGATAAACAGACATGAAGAGAAAGAGCTCGAGTTAATGAAATTCCCTTACCACATTTTGAGTAAAAAAGCACAAAATCAACTAGTAAATGAATGCAATCTAAATATAATCTAAAATATTCAGGTTTATATTACTATTAATAATTAGACATTTTATAGATAAAAATTAGTAGATAAAAATGTATAGATTTAAGTGTACACACCTTGTACTTGTTATGCGATAGTCCATAGTCTCCAATCTTAACTGTTATGTCTAATGTTAGCAGGCAGTTTCTTAAAGCCAGATCACTGCAGAAAATCAGAGCACCAAAAATAAATAAATAAATGATAAGCACCTTCTGAAAATAGGACATGGCCTACATGATTACGTATCGCTAGCTCAAACATAACTGGATGTCATTTACAAAACTGCAAGCCTGCACAAAATTAACATACAGTTACAAAGTATGACAGATGCAATGCCAGAAATAGCCGTCATTTTACTGCACTGTGATGTTACTTTCCAAAAATAATTCTTCAGGAACCTGTTCAAAGTATCTTGGCAAGGACATGTTGAATTTGCTTGTAGATGTGTGGTGACCCCCGGCAACAAAATCACTGATGCTGGAGTGGAGTAAAAACACTCAGGCAGCATCAGGAGATTGTTGCAGGGAGAAACCATGAGACAGGAAGCAGGCAATGCAGATATTCACACTCATTAGCTTCATGCTCATACTGTTAAATCTGATGGCAGTTTTCCAGTACTCGAATTGAGAATCTTCTAAAGAAGATTGTGATGATAACTATTATATTTCGGTTCTAAAGGATTCAAAGGTTCTCCAAAAAGCTGAAGTAAATAGAAAAGTGTTGGCTGACCTATGGGTGAAGTTGTTTTTGTGAAGGTGAAGCAGGCCTGAAGTGATCTCACACGCCATCCTCTGAAGTAGTAAGGGGTCAGGGGTCATGGAATCTGTTGCCCAGCAGTTGTGCAGGTAACCTTTAACATCACCCTGTTGACATTAAACACATAAAACACATGCTAAAACACAAAATGATTGTGCTGTGAGCCTGATTAATTTCAGCTAAACACTGGGGGGCGATATATAGCAAGACATCATGAGAGCAGCTATTTGAGGTTGTTGCTAAGCACAGTTCTGTTTCAAAAATATGCTGTTGCACCTGACCTAGGTAGGCAATAACAGGAGAAGAATGACATGAAATAAAGAAGCACACTATCATGTTGTGACCCTTGCATTTCCACCTTATTTTTTAAAACTGAAGCTGTTGCCTCTGAATGTGCTTCTGATTCATGAGCTGCTATAGGTGAATAACAAAGTGCAGTAAACGGTAAAAATATTTGTGCTACAAACCAGTGCTTTTGATTAATAAAATTAATTAAAATAATATGATGATAAATACCAGTTTGCAAAATCAAGCAGCAAAATGTACTGTTTTGATAGAGCTAAAATGAGCAAAAAAATTGGCCTACTGCCCAAACTCTCTAAAGTCTTCGTCATATTCTGGTATCTAGATATGGCCCCCTTCAATGAAGGTCTATGAGAAGTTTTATTGTCCACATGGCAAAAGTCCCAAAAAGTTACCCTTAAGAAAAGAAAAGAAATGAAATAAAACAAAACAAAACAAAACAAAACAAAACAAAACAAAAATAAAATAAAAATTGGACTAACCAGTGGGCAGAACTCCATGACCACTAAGTAGGGTGTGACCTCTGTGCACTGAGCGAGGCATTGCACTAGAGCCGGATGCTGGAGAGACCTGCAGAAAGAGTTTCAGCCCAATCATCATTACAATACACCACAATCATACTATACACTCAGAGATGAATATTCTGTCATCATTTACTCACCCTCATGTTGTTCCAAACCTGTATGAATTTCTTTCTGTTGTAGAACCCAAAAGAACATACTCTTTTTTTTTTTTGCACATACAATGAAAGTCAATGGGGTCAGTGTTGCTTTGGACCCCTTTGACGTTCATTTTATGGAACAGTTCTTCAACCTTCTTCAAAATATCTTCTTTTGTGTTCCACAGAAAATCCTGCAGTTTTGCAACAACATGAGGGTGAGTACACAATGAGAGAACATTTCTTTTTGAGTGAACTATCCATTTAATGTCTTGTTTATTACAAATTACTATTTTTAGCAGACATACTAGCCTAAGCAACAGTATATTTTTCATAGGGTCCGTCACCCTTGGAGGAGTTTGAACCTAAACATTTTCAAATCTTTTTATTTATTCTTGCAAAAGAGATTAAATAAAATGTATAAATGAAATATACAATACAATGATTTGTTTACCGGTATGGCCGAGCCTCTTCCAGAAAATGCATCTGGTCCTGCACGCTGGCACTGGCCTTTAGTTCCTTCACCACCACCTGGGTATTGCTGAGACCAGAGTGAACCTCCCCCAACAATACCTGTGAACGGCATCCCACCGACACACAAACACACAAGGGAAAGACAACAGAAACACACATACAGGTATGAACAGAGGGAAAATGGACAACACACACACAATTACGGACAGGGTGACACAGATAGACACAAACAGATGTGCACATAAAGGAAATGGGTACACAGGAAGGAAGGAAGGAAGGAAATGGAAGACAGATATTCCACACAAACAAACCCAAAAAAGGTTTAAATCAAGTCCAGGAATCATGCGAAAAGATGCTCAAAAGGAAATGCAGAAAGACGAAACAACACAAAACCAGATGAGACATTGTTAAACATGCAGCCGCAGAGACACAGACATACAGATGGACATACCCATTCAATGGAAAGTTGGGGTAGTGTGTGTTTATGTATGTGTGTTACAAAAAGACAAAGAAGCAGAGAGAAAGAGAAAAAGAATGAGAGTGAATGAGGCACAATTATTCCTAACACTAAAGTGCTTCTTCTGTAATTCACTTCTACACAGAAATATCATCAAATTCTCGACACAAGTCCAACATCAAAGCTTGAGTATTATTGAGGCGCGGCAAAGGTAAAACGGCGTGTAAGACATTTTCACATCCTTGGGTCTAAACTACAGAACTAAATCTTTGATCCGTAGCAGAACATGCCTAAGGCATTCATATCTGTGAGGCGCACAAACATACAAAGCAAATAAACAATAAACCAACTACACTTACCTTGCCAAACCAGCCATGCCCAATCTCCTTTATATAAAGCAAACTGTGACGGCCAAGATCCGTGGATCTCAGGAGCTGGACTAAAAGAGGGAATAAAAGACACACACAGAACAAGATATTAATTAGCAAGGTTTAGGATGGAAAAAATGTCATGCCATGAATAAGAAATATTTCTGTTTTACAGACAATCAGATGATCTTGCTTCTAATGCAGCACAAGATGCTTTTCAGATCATTCTCAAAGTGCTGCTTTATCAAGATTTCAATTAATTTGTTATGCTGACAATATAATTTGGAATTAAACATTTTATTAAATTAGAAAAATGCAGAACAGCAGCATTTTCACATTTGGACCCCTATTGCATCTAATATATGTTAGAGCTATTGCACTGTCAAATAAGCAAATGTATAAAAACAAAACGGATGAAAAATACTAATACATATTAAAATACACAATAAAAAAAAACAGAATTTAAACAACATAAATAACTATTCCAACCTTAGTGCACCAACCCATCCTTGGTGCACAATTAAGCATTGCAAGTGCATTAAACAAAGTTTCATCAAGATTTTCCTTTCCTCCAACAAGAAAATCATCCTCCAAATATCCTCTCCAAAAAGCAGTGAGCAATCTTCTGTGCAAAAGTGATGTTGAAAGGCACACAATCAAATTCAAGAGATCGTCTGAAGAGTTCAAAATCTCCCTGTGATCTATCAGACTGCTTGAAAGGCATTTTTCTGAAAAGCAGAAGTCAGAGAAAGCTGCCGCAGAAGGGACGAATTTGACTAGTGGTTTTCTGTACCGTCTGACAGATCCTTGCATATCTCTATCAGCTCAAAAAGCCATAACAGTCCCTTTCTCTCTTTCACCGAAAAATGCAGAACAGCAGCATTTTCACATTTGGACGCCTATTGCATCTAATATATGTTAGAGCTATTGCACTGTCAAATAAGCAAATGTATAAAAACAAAACGGATGAAAAATACTAATACATTTTTTTTATTAAAATACACAATAAAAAAAAACAGAATTTAAACAACATAAATAACTATTCCAACCTTAGTGCACCAACCCATCCTTGGTGCACAATTAAGCATTGCAAGTGCATTAAACAAAGTTTCATCAAGATTTTCCTTTCCTCCAACAAGAAAATCATCCTCCAAATATCCTCTCCAAAAAGCAGTGAGCAATCTTCTGTGCAAAAGTGATGTTGAAAGGCACACAATCAAATTCAAGAGATCGTCTGAAGAGTTCAAAATCTCCCTGTGATCTATCAGACTGCTTGAAAGGCATTTTTCTGAAAAGCAGAAGTCAGAGAAAGCTGCCGCAGAAGGGACGAATTTGACTAGTGGTTTTCTGTACCATCTGACAGATCCTTGCATATCTCTATCAGCTCAAAAAGCCATAACAGTCCCTTTCTCTCTTTCACTCATCTCATCGTGCCCACAAACAGTTTATTGTAAAAGTCTATGACATACTGTCTCACTCTCTGTCCCCTTTTTATGCAGCAGCCATATTTTACACCCATGTGGTGTTGCAGAGGCTGCTCATTCTGCCTGCCCCCTCTCAGAGAGCCCTCGCTGGGGAGAATCGGGCTCTTTGTCATGCTGGCGGTGCTGCTTGGTACCACTGAGAGGACGGAAACACTAATGCTATTATTCCTGAGGTTTCTAGCTCAGCAGTGGGAAAGCAAATGGCCGGTAAGCAAATCAGAAATGTTTGATGTGGGTGCAGGATAGGAAAGAACAAATCAGAATAAATATTGTAATATAATATAAAGCAAACAACAGTACAGAATATATGAAGAGATTGAAGATATACTGTAGTTACAAAGTGCCTGGATTTCAACTGTGTGAAATTCAATTATGAATTAAATCAATGTGTATATCAAACATTAGCAGTACAAAGCCAAACACAAAGAACACTTTCAAATATTCTACCAGTGTTGTTATTGTTAACCAAAACTAAGGCTATATATATATAAAAAAAAGATGAAATAAAACAAATATAAATATTAATAATAAAAAAAATAATAATAATAAAATAAAAAATAGAAATGTTGCCCTGGAAAATATCTGAAATAAAGTTAATAAAGATTACTAAAACTAAAGCTGAGAAATAAATTTAATCTAGCAATAAAAAAATCTAGAAAAATGTAAAAAGAAATATTTTTTAAATGACTTACAAATATGACTTAGTTTTGAAATGACTAAAATTTAAACAAAAATGAAAATCGAAAATGTGAAAATTGAAGCTAATTAAAAATATTAATAAATTGTATAATAGTATAAATAGTACTGTAAAATATCACAGTATTAAAATAATGCTCGACAAATCTCTAGTATCCCGTTAGAAGATCCAGTTTGAGCTGTGTTTTGGAACATGACAGATGGTTTCTAGATGGTCTAAGCTGGCCATTAGCTGGTCCAAGCTGCTAGACCACCTTGGATTAGCAACAAACCAGTTGTTAGCTTGTCCTACTAGTTTATGGTAGTCAGGCTGGTTTTTGAACATGGTCTGACCAACTTAAACCAGTTAAACCAACTACTTATCAAATTAGGTCAGCCAGAAACCTGCTAAGATGTTCCAAAACACAGCTAACAGTTCAACCTGGATGTTCCAGCAGGTCAGCTTGGTAAAAACAAAAACTGCTGGCATATGTTTCTTGTTTACAGCTGAAAGACACTAAAATGTTGCTATTCTTATGTCAGTCCAGTTCTTTATAAATTCACTTTCAAAAAATATAGCAACATTCATTGCTTACAACAACATCTCATCACAAATCCAAACTGAATAATAATTTCCAGATGATAATCCATCTTCCAATTTCTATTCTGCTGGAAAATCCATGCCAGCTATTACATTCCTAAAACACAGTTAACTGGATTTTCCAGCAGGTGTTAGTTTAGCCAAAAAAAAAAGCGAACTCTAAGCATTTATTTTTCTTATACAGCCATGACACACCAAAGCATTGCTGTTACGTCAACCAAGTTCAAGATTTATATATTAATATATATATATTGTTCTGTACACCACACACATAAAACAATAATTTAGGAGACTAAATCCCACATTAAACGCACCTGTCACTAAAACGTCAGTGTCTACTTAGCCAAATATGCACAAAACAGCGCTAAATAGAAAAACATTGAGGTCTGCCAACAGTATGACAACAACGTGCTAACAAAAATCCCATCACGTGTCAGAATTTGCTCAGTGTTTATTTGAATACATGATGAACACATTAACAAAATCCTCTGGAAAAAAAATTCAGTCCAGAGAATGTGAAACTCATATGGGAGTTGCATAAGCGGGACTGGGAGGAAATCCTCAATAGTCTTGCGCTTTCTTAAGTGCTATCACATCTGGTCCAGCTCATATAGCAATTTCCACAGATGCAGTGTGACGATGACCCACCTGATTGGCCAGGTTGCTTGGCGACGGGCAGAGAGACCTCGGTGAGAGGCAGGATGTAGACTTCAGGACCGGTGTGCGATGCAGGCGATGCCGGCGTGGACATATTCGCTGGATATTCCTCTCCCTCTGCATTCTCAAATTCCTATGGTAGCAATGAAAAACACAGAGGTCAGAGGTTACAGTAGCATAACAGTATAACTCTCGACTAGAGTGGGTGAATAAAGAAATGTCTACTCGTGTAACAAAAATATGTTCTAAGAACAATTTGCTAAAATTCCCATTAAGTAACGTTATCTCTGTATTGAGAACATTTCTTCTTGGTTATGTGAACCTTAGATGAACATTCCATTCTATCATTTTGAAATGTTAGCTGTTAGTTGATCCTTCTAATAATTAAAGTACTTTCTGAGAATAATGAACAAAAATGTTTTCTCCTTAGATTTGGTTCATCAGTTATGTATAATATTCCAAGAATTTTGTTCTAAGGACATTTTCTAGAAATATTATAAAAACATCATATGGAGGTTCTATGAATATTATTGTCAAAATGTTTTCTGCTAATATTACAAAAAACATTCAGCCAATATTAATAACATCATAAGAATGTTTCAAGAACATTGAAAGAATGTTTCCTTCCTCAACATTTCAGGAATGTATATTAAATATTAATAGTGTTATTAATTTAATGTTTTGTCTCAACATTTACATTACCTTTAAAAAACATTGATGAAAGTTATGGGAATGTTCCCTGATAACTGGGTAGGGTATATTTCTCCTCTCCCTCCCTCCCTCTCTCTCTCTCTCTCTCTCTCTCTCTCTCTCTCTCTCTATATATATATATATACTGTATATATATATATATATGTATATGGTTTAGTCATGAAACTCTAGATGGCGCAGGCTGATGGGTTGTTAACGTAACTGATGACATTCAGAGAGTTAAACGACTTGGCACAAGCTGATTGGTTCCTGCTGCATATGCAGCCAATGAGCTTACTGCCTTTTTTATTGCATTTATATGGCTGGCTAGCATTCACTAGAGATTCCTGCAGCGCGCTTTCAGAGTTTCTCTGAAACCCTCCACCTTCCCCAGCTCCACCTGTATAGATCTGCTACGGGTTATTTTATATGCTATTTTTGCAGCAGCAGTATGTCTCAAATACTCACGGCACCGTATCGCTGTATACATTGGCAGTAGCAAGTTCCTGTACTTGCTTGCAGCAGCAACAATAATCTACAACTACAGCAATAACCAACAGCAGCAGCGTAGCAGATCTATTCCGCCAAGACCAAATATAATAACATTGTCATATCCATCACCATGCTAAAATCTTCAGAGAGTTATGATTGAATTAATTTTAATCGCAATATTCCTTATATATATATATATATATATATATATATTACATAAAGAAAATAAAGCCAATTTTTAGAAACATTAAGAATTTTACATCCTTTTCATTGATGATAAGAACTTCAAAAGGAGTTCAAAAATACTTTTTTCCTCATGTTTTGTTTTTAAAAGAGATTCCAATAGCCATTAATAGCTGTATGTTGCTCAGCTCAATTCCATCTTTGTGGGAAGGATTCAAGGACCCTTTGTTTGTGTGTGTGTGTGTGTGTGTGTGTGTGTGTGTGCGCGCTCGTGCGTTTTGGGAATTGATGTATAAGAATAAACAAGCAGATCGTTAAACTGAAAAGAAACATCAGTGACTGTTTTAACTGAGGAGCGTTTAACCTGATTATTTTAATAAAATGAATTAAAAAAAAACATTTAATGCTTACTGGAACAAATGACAATTTATTAAACAGTCCATTAAACAGCATGTCACCATAATCAGATCAAATAATGAGCCATCCGTTTAATCTCAAGAGCTTTAAACTTGTACGTCCTCCCCCAATATGCTTTTCTTTTCCACATGGATATGGTGAAACTACAAAGAGAGATGAGACAGTGCTAAGTAAAGACAAGACTTGGCAGCATCTGGAAATCGGAAATGCTCCTCCAGATGTAAGCAAATTTTCTGTGAATTCGGTTGCGGAGATACAGGGTTGAAGAAATGGAAAACAGTGACCTAAAGGGGTCGCACACACTTAAATGTGCAAGCTAACAGACATATACACACACACACTCAAGTTCCCCTAGAGGCCCCATCATCTACATCTTCACACGCCCCACACGGATGCCATATGACCCGGCTCCTGATCTGCCCAGCACACGGCAGCGCTACCGAACATTATCTTACACAGACAGCGCTAGGATCCCAACAGGGCATGCTGTGATCCGAACTGAAGGGCTGCAATAATTTGTTGCCTGAAACCACATTGCTAAGCTCAAGTCACAGGATAAATATTCCTGCCAGCTGATTCGCACTGCATTTTTATCACTACTCTGCACTGCTATATCCTCTGATGAAGAAACATCTGGTTTAAGCAAGTACTGGTACTGTCTTTTCCAAGAATATCAAAACATTTATTTCGTTTTTAAGGATTATTTTTTTAGGACAAGCCAGCACATTCACCCAAAAACAATGGATTAGACTAAATATTTTTTGAAAATAGCTCATAAAAAAAACTTAAAAAAAGGGTGAATATTTTGTCACAACATGGGGGTAAGTTGTCACAATGAGAACCTGCTATTAAACAGTCAATTCAAGACTTTTCAGCAATATTTAAACAGTACAACATCGAGCACATAAAAAAAGCAAAAATGTTAAAGCAAACTTTTATGTTAGACTACAGTAATTGTATCCACTATTTAAAATCAGGTGAATTACACTTTTAAGTAAACAATAAATTTAGGACAAGCCAGCACATTCACCCAAAAACAATGGATTAGACTAAATATTTTTTGAAAATAGCTCATAAAAACTCACACAAAAAAAAAACTTAAAAAAAGGGTGAATATTTTGTCACAACATGGGGGTAAGTTGTCACAATGAGAACCTGCTATTAAACAGTCAATTCAAGACTTTTCAGCAATATCTAAACAGTACATCGAGCACATAAAAAAAAGCAAAAATGTTAAAGCAAACTTTTATGTTAGACTACAGTAATTGTATCCACTATTTAAAATCAGGTGAATTACACTTTTAAGTAAACAATAAATTTAAATTATATGCAAACACATTTTACACATTAACATATAGCATACACAACATTATTCCAATTAAAACAACTTTCTGAAGAAAGCACTATTCCAAAGTCCAAAGATTGAATTCATTTCCCATCTTACCTGCCCTTAATGTGCAAGTGTTACTTCAGGTTGTGCCGAATCTTTAGCTCTTCCCTTTCACCCCGTGAACCTGCACTGCTGGGCTCTTCACAGAGCACCTGTAAGGTGCCAACATGACCCCAGACGGATCCCTCACCGGACAGAACATTAGGAACTGGCCCATGCTGCTGCACAATCGGAGAACCCAGGTCTCGAGAATACATCATGTTAACTCTCAAAAAAACATACAAATAAAAAGCAAATAGATCCTCCACTTGAGAGAGAGAGAGAGAGACAGAGAGAATGCAGGGAGGGGCAGTTCCTGTGTTCTTCCCATGAGAGTGTGGACAACCAGTGATTAAGAATAGTAGAGATGCTTCCATAAAAATGTGAGGCTGAAAAAAAATCTAACAGGGAAAGGCTTTCACATTCTGTGCTTATGACATCACTCTTTTTTCTTCATCGTTCCTTCCTCACGCTCATTCTTTCTCACATGTGCATGACAGGCCCTTGCCCAGCCATCGGCACAAATGAGCATGCTCACATGTATGCCTGCCTGCATGCACATACAAACACGTATATTAAAGCTGGGGAATTATTCAAAACACATTTATGCATGTGCATTCATTTGGAGAGGTTAGATATTGTATATCTGCATATTTACCAAACTAAAGTGAATTACTGTTCAAATGTTTGGGGTCATATATATATATATGTTCTTTTAAAATTTCTATTCATCAGAGAATTATAAAAAAAATCACTTTCCACAAAAATATTAGGCAGCACAACTGCAAAATTGATAATAATAATAAAAAAATTATCTTTAGCACCAAACAAATCAGCATATTACAATGATTTCTGAAGAATCATGTGACATTGTGGAGTAATAAAATTCAGCTTTGCATCACAAGAATAAATTACATTTTAAAATATATTTAGACAGACAACAGTTATTTTAACTTGTAATAATATTTCATAATTTGACAGTTTTTATTGTTTTTAATTAAACAAATGCAGCCTTGGTGAGCATAAGAGACTTAAAAAATAAAAAAATTTACTGACCCTAAACTTTTGAACAGTAGTGTAGGTGCACAAATACATATATACTACTAATTTCAGTTTAAACTGAACCCTTGAATAGAATAAAATATACAATATACAATATACAATACAGAGGAACATCAATGAACAATGATAACCACACTAAATCTGCAGGTTTATACATAGGGTCTAAAAACAGTGACTTGTTGAAGATTCTGATAAAGTTAGCATAGTAACACTAATTTATTCGCCAGCAGACAGAAAATGTGTTAGATAATAGATGCAGAGAGACAGAGGGAAGGGGAAAAGTCTCTTTTCAGCAGCTGATGTTTAAGCACTGAGCTGTAGTTCCACTGAGGGATTGTAATTACAAATATTTGGCCTTTACAGGAGACCAGGTGCTTAGAAGCATGAAAGAACCATCCTCCACTCTCTCACAGTCACATGGGTCTCACTTCTCCTGTGCCTTGACCCACTTTAAAGTTGCTGTTGAAAAATGCACAGTGCGCTTTGAGATCTATAGCCATATGCCGTTTGATGGCCTCCGCTGTTCACTACAAAAATACGTCTACAGGGAAGCGATTACGTCCCTGCGCTCTATCTGCCTCCATTCCTTTAACCTTATGAGAGAGGACTAAGTGGTTTGCACTGAAGAAATCACTTTTCTCTGAAACTCTGGGACTCTGTAACCTCAAAAGGGCAAGAGGACATGCAGCTGAACAGAATGCACGTGTGCATGTGTTGTGCTACTTTTCAAGTCGATCAAAGCATTCCTACAGATCTGAAACAGACTCAGATGTGATTCATGAGTGATGCTTTTTAGACTTTACAATTTCATTCATAACTGCAGGACGGCAACATGCCAAGAAGTTGCAATAGAGAGAGATGTTTTTGTGTTAATTCATTGCTGACTGGCAAGTGTGATTAAAATCTCTCCCAATTAACAATCTTTCAGTGTCAAATAGTGATTCAATCTTAAGAGATGTGGCACTTATATCAGTGTATTTAAACTTGGTTGTGATTGGCCAGTTGTGGGATTCCACGATTCATTTTTTATTCATTTGAAAATTATTTTTCAAATAATGACTGCTAAATGATATAATTGATTCCTACATAGCTAGTTTCATGGCTCTCATATCACTATATGCTCTCTTTCTCCTCACATAATAATTTCAACTGATCAATATTTCATGCCTATTTAAAGAGTAAAGTACAGTATAGTATAATAAATCTTTGCCTCCTGCAAAGCGTTACATTACTAATGCACATTATGCTTTATATATTCATAGTGGTATGAGAAAGTCAGAACATTTACAGTATAATATAGAACGATCTTGTTTTATCATTGTTGGTGCACTGCAGAAAATCTTAATCCTAATGAATATTATTTGTTTTCCAGTTAAAATATTATAGCCGAGTGACAAACATGCATTAGATGTTACAAGAATGCATCTTCAAGTATAGTCTTTTTTACTTTTTCACTTCACAATAAACAGAATGCATCTAGACAACAATGTGAAAATTTATTTTAATTAAGAAAAAATAAATAATTTTTAAGAAAAAATTGAGTTTGTTCATACAGCACATTTCGTACACAGTGGTATTTCAAAGTGTTTACAGAAAAAAAATAATTCATAAGAAATAAAAAAAAATGTAAAGGAAGATCAACTGCAAAAATGTAATGTATAATGACTTTATTACTGATGACATTAAACTGTCCTGTATTGTGTACCCATATGACATACTGTATAAGCAAGAGAAAATGTTGGCCTCACAAACTGAATAATCCACCATTGAGTCTCTTCTCATTTCAGTGCATTTGGAACAAACAAAACAGACAGGTAACAAATAATAATGCTGCAGCCAAGAGGACCAACATGGGCTGAAGAAGCTACTGTAACATTCTGCTGTTTTCTCTCACTTTTTAAAAACTGTCAGATCTAATACTGTGATATGCAGGCCAGTAGCACATATATTATTAAAGAAGTGCCAGGGCAAACAAATACAGTAATAAAGAGCATAATTATCAATAATAAAAAGAATATACAATCTAATTCATCATCTAACACAACAAAATAACAAGACCATGACTGATTGTCATTGTCATTGTGGTTGTATTTGTTAGCTTTATTTATTTATTAGACTTGCAAGGTCTTTTTTCACTCCAAATTCAGCTCCAGTAGTTGCCGTGGAAACTAGAATAGACAGAATGAGTGTAAAATTCATGGGGGGGGGGCTTACAATGACTTACAAAGATACATAACAGCTACAAGTGTATGCACTACTTGCTTTATGCAAGCACTATATAGGATAGATCTTTTTCACTTCACAATAAACAGAATGCATCTAGACAACAATGTGAAAATTTATTTTAATTAAGAAAAAATAAATAATTTTTAAGAAAAAATTGAGTTTGTTCATACAGCACATTTCGTACACAGTGGTATTTCAAAGTGTTTACAGAAAAAAAATAATTCATAAGAAATAAAAAAAAATGTAAAGGAAGATGTAAAAAAAAAAGAAGAAGACGAAATTAGTTAAAATGAAATAAAATTCAAAATAAGATTTTGACTAAAAAAACAAGATACTGTCAAACGATACTGTGGAGATTTGCATTGTCTGTTTATTTCATGGGCCTGAGACCAATATGGTGTATTGTATTCTGTGTATTCTGATTGGGACTGAATTTTGCTGAATTGGCTCATTCCAAAGTTTGTGCCCGGTAAACCATGGAAGTCCGATGGAATTTAAAAGCTACTACTTTTAAAAGTGATTGAAATGAAAGAGGGCCTCACCTTAAAGCCAATGTCACCTCGTTTACAGCACAGGCAAGCCAGCATGAGGAAGATGAAGGTAAAGAGTCCAGAGAAAGACACAGCCACCACAGCCAGAGAGGACGACCAGGACAGCTCACTCAGTGGCGCTCCATCTGCAGGACAGACACAACATTACACAAACTAAACAACTGCTATCACAATACAGGATGAGGGAGCATGAATACACACATTGCACACAAGTACTCTTTGTTTTGATTATTCTTATTTGTGCTCCTAGACAACCAATACTACAATAGTCTTTTACCAATCACATGGATGCAATAAAATGCAAGAAGCTTGTTGACAAATGAACAAGGACATGATTTTTCTTTTTAACATCAAGATTTTAGGTGTAAGTTTGTGCTTTTAGATGCTGTAACTGATCACCATTCATCACTCAACCACCTTTTCAATTTCACTAGTTGATTTAGAACAATTATTAATTTAATTCTGTTAAATATGAACTTATCAGAAGACTTGGGGACAGAAGGCTATATTTTAGTTTTATTCTCAAAATTGTATGACAAAATTGAGATAGAATTGAGAATTTATCACTTATGAATATTTTAAAATCTAAAATATTTAATTTTTTATCGTTTTTATGCATACACAATGAAAACATGATGTCAAGTCAACTGCAAAAATGTAATGTATAATGACTTTATTACTGATGACATTAAACTGTCCTGTATTGTGTACCCATATGACATACTGTATAAGCAAGAGAAAATGTTGGCCTCACAAACTGAATAATCCACCATTGAGTCTCTTCTCATTTCAGTGCATTTGGAACAAACAAAACAGACAGGTAACAAATAATAATGCTGCAGCCAAGAGGACCAACATGGGCTGAAGAAGCTACTGTAACATTCTGCTGTTTTCTCTCACTTTTTAAAAACTGTCAGATCTAATACTGTGATATGCAGGCCAGTAGCACATATATTATTAAAGAAGTGCCAGGGCAAACAAATACAGTAATAAAGAGCATAATTATCAATAATAAAAAGAATATACAATCTAATTCATCATCTAACACAACAAAATAACAAGACCATGACTGATTGTCATTGTCATTGTGGTTGTATTTGTTAGCTTTATTTATTTATTAGACTTGCAAGGTCTTTTTTCACTCCAAATTCAGCTCCAGTAGTTGCCGTGGAAACTAGAATAGACAGAATGAGTGTAAAATTCATGGGGGGGGGGCTTACAATGACTTACAAAGATACATAACAGCTACAAGTGTATGCACTACTTGCTTTATGCAAGCACTATATAGGATAGATCACTATACAGGATTTACCCTATTACACTTTATCGACACACATTGATAGGTGAAACAACAAACAGCCACCCACAAATAGTCTATAAACAAAGCATCAGGCTGTCTTTGAGTTCACATGAACAACGGTTAAAGTTACTCGTCATCAGGCTACAGAAGAATACCATAATTCCTCTGTTCAGTTAGGCCTAAGACATCGAGAGTCACGCAGACCTATAACAACCCAGCCACAACATATAATTGCAAATAACATGCCTTACCTTAACACAGAATCGTATCAGTCCAGCCTTTATATTTTTTATACGAATCTTTGAGTTAACGTACTAAACATGAGTGGAATTTGCACCGCAGCGCCCCCACACCTTGATGCTCATGACAAGAATACCATGTATAGTTATCTTTATTGAAGTTAATTAGGTTTAAATCGCCATCATGCATCATGCAATTTTACACATAATAATCCACGATGATCACATTACACAAAACTGAAATTGCACATCAAAATAACAGTCAATATTTTTTGAGACCCCCCAAAATTTCACAAATTACGTTTTCAGGGGAGCCCATGACTTATTAAGGGGAGCTGAGCTCCCCCTAGCTCCCCCGTAGTTCGCACCCTGATCTATCTATCTATCTATCTATTTAAAACGAGACAAAAAAGTAGACCACATAGATATGGATTAAGATATGGTTTTTGTGTACTTGGCATGTTTTATATGCAATATGTTGTGAGGTCTCATGAAATGCATTCATCTGTACTTCATTCCCTCTGGTGCCAGGAGGTTTTCTGGGTGCTGAACCACTCACTGCAGCTGCATTACAATCAGACATGAATCATTCAGTTCAAACAGAGAGATGCTAGAAACGTGGCCAAACCACTACTACAGAGATACTGCTTTAATGAATAGCAGTTGGGTTACTTCTGTAGTGCTTGGTAAAGCAGGTAATCAGTAATGTATTTAAGAGAGACCTAGTCTCGCTCTGAGCATAAGCATATCCGGTTATTTTGAAGGACGAGTCACAGTGATCCGTACGAACACTGAAATTAGTATTCATGAATCAGATCGCATGCAGTGATGAGGCACACAGGGGAAGTGACAAAGACCCTTTCAAGCATCCTTCATTAGAAAAGGTTGATTGGAGGGAAAAAAATCAGTGATTCTGCTGCTCCAGGGTGAGGGATAAAATCACACACATTAAAGAACATCTCAAATAATAATAATCATTTGACGTTTTAATTGTAAATATGTTTTCTTTTTCCTTTTTCAAAAAAGTATAGCCAAACCTATACATATAACCACATTCTGTTCAGTGTGAAATCAATGTTATTGAGTCCTGTCTTAATGAAGACAAGAGAGGGCCTTCAATTAATTTGTACTAATAAACTCCTTAATAAACTCCTTTAGTTATTAGTAGTGTAGTCGCAGCAACAAAACAGTAACAGAAGGTTAAAATTGACATTGCACTCAATGCACTGAAAACAGTTCTGGGCCACTAATTTAATTGTAATACCAAAGTGTTTGGACTCACTTGGAGCACACTTTTCAAGAAAAACATTTCAAAAGAATAAATTTGTTACAGATTTATATATACAGTTCATTCATGTTACTGGTTGTCAAAAAATACACTAAACCCGCCAAAAGGGTCAGTTTAGGGTCAGTAAGATTTATTTATTCATTTATCTTTAAATTCTAATCAAAAGTTATTTAGAAAGTTACAAAGTTCCTATTTTAAATAAATTGTGTTCTTTTAAACTTTAAATTGATCAAAGAATCCTGAAAACACTGCATCACATTTTCCACAAAAGTATTAAGCAGTGCAACTGTTTTCAATGTTAATAATAATAAGAAATGTTAATGGCTGCTAAAAATACAGCTTTGCCATCACAGGAATTACATTTTAAAATATATTAAAATAGAAAACAGTTATTTTAAATTGCTATAGTGTTTCACGATATTACTGTTCTACTATTACAATTCTCTGTACATTTTCTGACTAAACCGCAATTTACTAGCTTATAGATCTGGTTTCAGTGCTAAAAGTCTTAATCTAAATACCTTTGCTGTGTATACAATCCACTCAAATGAGACGGAACAATGATTAGATGTGTTAACTACATGCATGTCTGTCACTATTTGTTTTCAGAATTCAGTATTTACACTAACAGAGTCACATTAGTCATGCAACGGTATTCTATTTCTGAGATGACTGTCTAGTTATCTTCATTTTAACACATTCTCTGAAACACGTTGTCTGGATTCTGTGAGCTCAAATTCCAGACTGATTTTCAAAGTGTGAGTGCCGCAGTGACTCATTACAATTTCATTGAGCCATTACAAGGCTTTCAGATTCAGGTGCTCTCAAAATATGCTGTCTTTGAGATTTGATTTGGCCCAAACTCACAATTTGCAATCAAACTTTAGTCTAAAGTGCCTGCTGGAACTAACAGTGCATTCTCATCTTCAAAGTGTTTTATAGCTTACAATGAACCCAGACAGAAATCAATCTAAACAGAAACAAATGAGCAATAATCATCAGGTTTAAAGCACTATAGGGCTTTGGAGCCTATATTTTCCAAGATAATAAGCATTTCTCAGAAAGCCCGTTTTTAGACAGAGACAATAAACCATAAATTTCAGGAAAATTGAGTCAAGGACCATAGAAATACAGCCATTTTTATGTTTATCATTGTTATAGCGTTTTTTTAAACCAAATTTTACGTGCCTTCATAGACTCAAACTGTTAATAGATATAGTTCTGAAAAGCAGTATCTATTTAAAGCTTGAGTCTAAGCAGGCATGTCAAATTTGGCCTTCTCTAAAAATATTTTATAAAGCTGAGAGCATACAAAAGTATAGTTTACAAAAGTACATTTAACAAGTAATCCAATGTGTTGAAAGAATGATACCAAGTGATTTTTTAAATTATTTTTTTAAAGAGAAATTACCCCTTGTATTCAGCAAGGATGCATTAAATTGATAAAATCAACAGTGCATTCATGAGGTTACAAATTTCTACTTCAAATAAATACTGTCTGTTCTTTTAAACTTTTATTCATCAAATAATCCTGATTTCTGTCATGTGACACTGAAGCCACACTGAAATGGCTGCTGAAAATTCAGCTTTAGCATCACAAGAAATAAATATATTTTAACATATATTAAAATATATAATATAATAATATAATACAAATATAATATATACTATTGTTGTTTTTTACTGTGTTTGTTATTAAATAAATGCAGCCTTGGTAAGTGTAAGAGGCTTCTTTTGAAATTTTTTTGAAAAACCAAAACCTCAAACTCTTCAAAATGGAGCAATGTTCCAGCTTGTCTCCCCAGCCCTGCCTTTTCCTGTCATTCCAGTCCAATACAATTTAAATTCAAACTCTTGCACACCCCTTTTCCCAGCACCTCGTACCTAAAAAAAACAAGATAAAGCTGAGCAAATACTGTGGACTGTTCTTAGAAAATATGAGCAGGAATACAGAAAGTGGCAGAAAGATATGACTGATATTCTCTTGGCATTTCATTTCAAGAATAACAGGGTAAATGAATGTGAAAGGGATTACAACAAGTAGTAGGTATAGAACAATGTTTTCTCAACAGAACAAAGAGAGAACAGATTATTTTTTTAAACAAACAAAAAAAATTCTCACTGCAGTTTGCTCTTGCCCTCTCTCTCTCTCTCTCTCTCTCTCTCTCTCTCTCTCTCTCCTCTCTCTCTCTCTCTCCTCCAGAGTAGCTCAGGGGTTGGTACCAATTTTCAGTGAGCTCAGGCAGAGAGCAGAAGCAGCTCTAATGACTAAATGATGAGGGATGGGTGGGGGTGAACCAGAGCAGAGCCACGAGAGCTGGAGGAAACGTGTACCCTGTTCCCGGTGGGAAGCTACTCGAACTCGACAAAAGAGCCCAAGCTGAACCGTTCATTTACAGCAGTCAGAAACAACAGCATTCAAGCAGATTCATTAATATAAACCAAGCCTGACCAGATAACCAATCATAAGACAAGGAGCCGCTCGTTTCTATGGAGATGACTGACAGGTGATTTAAGGCACAGGCTGGTGCTTACATAGGTCATGTGCTTTCACTTACACAGGAACTAAACTGCCTGAACAGCATTAATGGGCCTCTAGTCATGTCAGCACACACGTACACACACATGTACACACAGATTTTTCTTTGATTGACAGGTCTGTTTGTCAAAACCAGACAGCTTGAACTGACATAAACTAAAGCAGTTCTAATGACTCTACATCCACATTTCACTTGATGGACTGAAATAAGGAGGCAAAGCTTTAACCTGATCTCAAGAGAAAATTTAATTATTTACAGAGGTGGTGATTTCGTATGAATTCATATGTTGTGAACCATAAAAAAAATCACCAGCCCTAAACATGACCAGGGTGTAAGCACATTGTATGAAAACGTGTGATTGAGATTGTATAAAAACATGTGATTTTGCCAACAATTTGCTAAAAAGCAAAATAGTTTAAATAAATAAACGGCAATGAATAAACCCCCTCTTCATTATTTAATTATGTATTTGTTAGTTAGTTATGTGTAAATTCATGTTTAAGTTTTCTAGGTAAAAATGTCTCGGGTTACTTGTGTAACCATGGTTCCCTGAGGGGAACGAGACACTGCGTCCTCTAAGGGTCGCTATGGGGAATGCCTCGTCGTGACCCGTGTCTGAAGCCTACATTGAAAAAACACCAACTTGTTTGGCCGGCGACAGCTATGACGACACTACCGTCGCGACTAGTACAAAATATGCGCCGGTAGCGCACATCATCACTTCTTCGTCTGAAGCTTGTGTCCGCAGCATGGCACAAAAAACTAGAGGATGCAGTGCCTCGTTCCCTTCAGGGAACCATGGTTACATAAGTAACCCGAGACGTTCCCTTTCGTGGAACTTCGAACTGCGTCCTCTAGGGGTCGCTATGGGGAATGGTATACCCACGCTGCCATGCTGAGGGGAGTGCAAGCCAGAACCATGGCGAGCCACTAAGTACCAACTACACCATATCGCTATGGGAGTTGCCCCTGTCCTGGACTTAGACGGCTGCCAATGACATTACTCCCTGTGGCCAGATGCCTAGGCTCCCAAGGGACATTACTAGAGCCTCACCGTGTGCAGGTCCCACTGGGACAAGATTGGTAGTAGAACCCAGGCTACCAATAGTCTACCACGGGAATCAGTCTCTCGAGATTAACCTCTGG
>NW_015505973.1:959857-960119 GCF_001515645.1 Sinocyclocheilus grahami | reverse complement strand
AGCCTCCTCGGAGGTGGCGCCAGGGCCTAGAATCATGAGGATTCCTTCTAGGGAATACGACCAAGAGCCTACTTATTGGATCAATTACTAGTCTGCGCCTGTCACTCAGGGCTCCCTCACTTTGGAGAAGGACCTGTCTCAACAGGCCTCTAGCGGAAAACGCCCTGTCAGAGCAGGTATCCGAGGATACCATGAGGAGTGGGTCCCAGGCGGAACCGGGGTTTTAGACCACTCAGAAAAAGAGAACGAAGCTGTGCGTGTA
>NW_015505973.1:957158-959000 GCF_001515645.1 Sinocyclocheilus grahami | reverse complement strand
TTTTTTATATTTATTTATATATATATATTTTTTTTTTTTTTTTTTTTTTTTTTTTTTTTATTTATTATATATTTTTTTATATATTTTATTTCAATAAAACAACTTTTATTAATAATAATAATACTAATTATTATTATTATATTAATTTGTGTAGTTTTATTTCTTCATTTCCATTTTGGCATGTCTAATTTCCCACTTCTAGCGAAAAATCTACAAAATTTGACTGGAATATGAGGCCTTTGATGTCAACTGCGATTAGTCAACAGAAGAGACAGACGGCTGCACGTGAGTGTCCTGCGTAATACTTGGTTATAGATCTGCTGTTGGAATTATTACTTGCTGCTAAGAAGGAATATTTCGTTTTCTGCCTATTTCTACGTTATATTTTTGTTTGCGTTTGTATTTTTGATTGCACTTTCTGGTAATTATAATAACTGCCCTCGGCTAAGAAGGAGCGCGTGTAATTTAATTGCTCCCTTCCTGCGTTGAAGTGCGAACTGTAGTTTCGATTGGAGGAATTGCCCTGCTATAGACTATTGGCTGTGCTAATTAGAAGGCGGCCACAGCGACCGTAGAGTATTTAAACTGCTTGGTCACTGTCATAACTTGGGTCAAGCGATTAGTCAACAGAAGAGACAGACGGCTGCACGTGAGTGTCCTGCGTAATACTTGGTTATAGATCTGCTGTTGGAATTATTACTTGCTGCTAAGAAGGAATATTTCGTTTTCTGCCTATTTCTACGTTATATTTTTGTTTGCGTTTGTATTTTTGATTGCACTCTCTGGTAATTATAATAACTGCCCTCGGCTAAGAAGGAGCGCGTGTAATTTAATTGCTCCCTTCCTGCGTTGAAGTGCGAACTGTAGTTTCGATTGGAGGAATTGCCCTGCTATAGACTATTGGCTGTGCTAATTAGAAGGCGGCCACAGCTGTTTTCACTTTAGTGTCTTAGACTGTGTATTTATCTGATGTCTGTGCGCTGACGCGGAAGCATCAGCGGAAGCGTTCAGGCCTCCTCGTGTGTAAAGCATAATACTTGGTTATAGATCTACTGTTGGAATTATTACTTGCTGCTAAGAAGGAATATTTCGTTTTCTGCCTATTTCTACGTTATATTTTTGTTTGCGTTTGTATTCTTGACCAACGAATGTAAAGACCTGCGACTTTACCTGCGCGACTTCACCGAGCAACGAAATTGCCCAGGCACTTAAGTATATTTTTGCTCTTCCCTGTACACACTCTCCTTTTCTGTCCTCTCTTTCCCACCTCTATCATGTGCTTCCAAACCATTCCGGTTGTCTCTCGACGACGCTCTACGGTCACACGCAGACGGCAACGCAATGTTGCTAACCTGCATCCTATCTCTACATCCTCTACTGCACCTCTTTCTTTCTCTATGGGTCTCTGGAATTGTCAGTCAGCTGTCAACAAAGCAGACTTCATTTCTTCTTTTTCTTTAAACTCCACACTTGGCAAAGCCTAACGTGCCCACCCACCACTTACGTGGATTTTAGAAAAGCGGCAAAGGATAACGTGCACACTTACCACTCACGTGGATTTTTAGAAGGTGCGCAAAAAGCACTCTTTGGACTTCCTTAGGGTTCTATTGTCACCCGGACGCAATGGCCGGTCGGGAACAGCAGCTCCAGCACCCTCCTCAGAGGTGAGGGGAGTGCTGTCTCCAGGGTGTGTCGACCAAGACACACTATTTGAGTGGAACCCAGGGTACCGGGGTGTCACCCCACTCTGAAACAAAGGGAACGAAGACAGCACGCGTAACCCTTACCTTCAGAGGATTTTAGAGAAATGGGCAAAGAATCCCGTGCCCATTTACCACCTAA
>NW_015505973.1:949085-957001 GCF_001515645.1 Sinocyclocheilus grahami | reverse complement strand
GGAGGGCCAAGTCTGTGGTGTGCCGCAGCTCAGCCATTTCACCAGGGGAAAGGCCCTGCCCCTCATCCAGGTCCTTCAGCAGGTCAGCCTGGTAAGCCTGAAGCACTGCCATCGTGTGCAACGATGCCACAGCCTGACCTGCCACTGCGTATGCCTTGCCGTTCGTGCGAGATGAGGCTTGAAGGGGCACGGATGGCAAGGAGGGAGTTTTGAGAGATGACGTCTCCCCCAGAGAGAGATAGCTGGCTAGCGTCTCTTCCACCGGGGGCATCATCTCATAGCCGCTTTCGCGCATCGACTCGATGTTCGCATAACTCGTATGCTGAGACCGATATATGCGTGAGGAAAACGGCCTCTTCCATTCCTTCTCGATCTCAGTGTGGAGATCAGGAAGGAAAGGAAGGCTCACTTGAGCTGGAGGTCTATGGTCAGAGAGATAACGTTCTTCGAGGCGACCTCGTGACGTCACCTCCACCTGAGATCCCCACGAGCTCATTCTCCTCCGTGCCTCAGCAGCGGCGGGTCTTGAACCGTGGGAAACAGATGGTTGTCCCTCTCCACTCGAGAAGAGAGACAAACGAGAACGGAGCTTTTTCAGCGAAAAGCTCTCACAGTGCACGCAGATTGCCCCCTCGAGGACATCGCGTGCGTGCTCCTCGCCCAAACAAACAACGCATAAATCGTCTGAATCATCGGGTGTCAGAAACCGCTGACACGGATGTACACACTTTCTAAATGCTTCACTAGTGCTCGCCATAGTAGGAAAAGAAAAAGCTCTTACTTTGCTTTTGGAATGCACGCTTCAAACAGCACGGTCAGTGAAGACGAAGAAAGTGATGATGTGCGCTACTGGCGCCGATTTTGTACTAGTCGCGACAGTAGTGACGTCATGGCTGTCGCCGGCCAAACAAGTTTTCAATGTGTTTTTTCAATGTAGGCTTCAGACATGGGTCACGACGAGGCATTCCCCATAGTGACCCCTAGAGGACGCAGTTCGAAGTTCCACGAAAGGGAACTACATTATATACCATTTTACCTTGTGCTCTCAATAGAAAAAACAATGCCAAAACAATGCAAAATGCATTTTTGTATCAATAGCCTCAAAAACATCTTCAAAAAACATACATATATAATATATAATATACAGTATATATATATTAAACAAAGCTACTATTTTGGTAACAAAGTTTAATGTTAAAGATTTAAATTGTATATATATATATTAATTTTTGGGTGAGCTATCCCTTTAAGTTTCATAAATCTTCATGACAGCATGAAAGTAATGACTTAAGGTTCAGTAAATCATATGTTAGTTCAATAACCAGCGTATTAAATGAGCTCATTCAATGAAGCATCAGACTGATTCAAACTCGGGAGTGATTCATTAAGAGTAATTCATTAAAAGAAAAGGCTCACATGAGTCATCTGTTAATCGAACTACATTAATTGCGCCGTATGTTTTTTATGCACACAGCCAGTGAGGATAACGTAATAGAAAGTGATACACAGAGTTTTTACCAAATCACATTCATTTACATTTACCTAACAATTGGCAGATGCTTATACCCAAAGCATTCAAACTATACATTACTTCAATTCATGCATTCCCTGGGAATTGAACCTAAGGCTTTCGAGTTGCTAGTGCCATGCACTATCATTTGAAAGGCAAGAAAGCATGCAATGCTATTACAGAAACAATAATGCTACAGGAAACACTGCAACGACAGTGCATAAGCTTAAACATTGTGCTGAGAGAGCTTTCTATTTGACACACTTATCCTCACACTGATACTCAGGTAGTTTTAATGTGCTGGCATTACTCACATCCCTCACTCGACCACCTCCAACAGCTTTGCGCAGTCAGCACAAGAGCAGGCAAAAAGTAAGAGATTAAAGATGAAAAACGAGGGACAGTAGAGGCTGAATGCCAAACATGCTCATAGAAAAAGAGAGACAGTCTGTTCAAACACGAACAAGCGATTAATCTAGTAAGATGAAGCCTAATATTGATGAAGAGACAGAATGTAAGAACAGAAGGCAAATAGAGGTGGAGCTGGACCATTAAAACTGGAAATGGACATAGACATAATGCACATATGGCCAAAGAGCTGCTCGCTCTGTCAGACTGACCCCAAATACAGCAGAGTGCATGAGAAACCCAGCCCCCTGGAGACATCAGCACACAAGAGCAAACAAACTGGCTCCATCCGGGACAAGATTCAGCTTCAGACTTGTCCTAAATTTGTACTTTAGAAAGCAAGTCAGTTCACTTGGTGGCCATCTTTGTAATGCCCCCAAGCAGGCCATTTGCAGAGGATTTTCCTCACGTCTCAATAGTCATATCACCAATAATATCAGACAAAAATGTTATCATAAAGTTTACATCTTTAGCTCAAATTAGCAGTGTTTTAAATGTTAAAACAAAATTCATTAAAAAATGTAAAAGCTCAAATAAATATAAATATTCAATGAAAACATAAAACTTTGCCTTGGAAATTCAAGTTGAATTACTAAAATTACTAAAACTACACTAAAAATGATTTTTCAAAGTTGTAAATAAAACAAAGATTATTGCATTATCTTTTACAAGAAAATACGATTTCAGTTTTTCTACTCCCGAATTTCACATTTAATTCAATGTTTCACTTGCCGTTTCTTTGTAATTAATTGTGAAATTTGCTAGCACCTTATTTTCAATGTAAAATAAAAGATAAATAGAAATATGATAAGAGATAATAGAAATATGACAAAATAACAAAACTAAGAAAATTACTAAAACAAACTAAAATAAAAACAAAAACTGAAAACTAGTACTTTTTGTTTCTCCACCTAATAGCATTTTGATTAGGTATTCACTGATAAGAACATTCTGGAGGATAACAATAAAATAATTGTGATGGTATGACTGATTTTTTTTACATAAATGTTACGTTATTCGGTAAAAAAAAATTAATGAATGAATAAATGATTGAATGAATGAATGCATAACACTAAACATATAAATCGATACCTTTAAATTGTACAAGTGAATTTAGACATCAAAATAGTATGAAAGGCAGCAAGATAGCAAAGATGACAGCAAAGTGAAAACTAAATGTAAAAATCAGCATAACCGAGTACAATTCAATATCCTATATCAATACGGTTCAATTAAAAAGTCACTATTATATCATGGTGCTAATATATTATGCATCCCTATTCTTTAAAAACCTGTTAATATTTTCAGCTAATGTTGGGTAATATTCAGTATTTTAAATGGTACATCACCATGTGTATATCTCATTTTATGTCCTTCATGATACTCTCTCATTGCTTTCTATCAAATGAAGTCCAATTTTTTTTTTTTTTCTTTATGGTATCGCTGCTTGATGCTTTATTTTAAATGCTAATGAATGCATTTTCAGGCCCAATGAGGACTGCTACTTACTGGTTGTTTTGAGCTGTACAGTAATACCATGCTGTGTCACAATATCTAGTCTGCATGGCGACTCTCAAAAACAGTCTCCGTCTCTAATCACTGAAAGCACTAATTATTTCAACTCCTCTCAAACGTGCTCACAGGAAGTAAATAAAACATGCACACAATACACAACATTGTGATGGAGGAGTTAGAAGGTAAAATGGTATATAAACTTAAAACCCGAAAGGCTGTATTTATTTGGATAAAAATAAATTAAAAACAGTAATATTGTGAAATATCATTTTACATTTTAAAAATAACTCTTTTCTATTTTAATATATTTTAAAAGGTAATTTACTCCTGTGATTGTACTGTTGAATTTTCAGCATCATTACTCCAGTCTTCTGTGTCACATGATCATTCAGAAATAATTTATAATTACAATAATAATAACATATTCTAATATGTTGTTTTGGTGCTCAAGAATAATTTCTTATTATCTTTGTTGTGCTGCTTAATATTTTGGCGGAAACCATGATATTTTTTTTCAGGATATTTTCTTTTTATTATTTATTTATTTGTAGCAATGAAGAAGTCTTTACTAAACCTTTTTATTAATTGAATGTGTCTTTACTGAACATATTAATTTAAAAATTAAAGCAGTGTATGAATACACTGATTTTAGCTCACTCTTTCTATAGACATTCACTATGTAGTGTATAGGGAATTAGTAAACAAGTCAGTGGTTTTGAACAGTTTTTGCATGAATGCATACATTCTTGTGCATAAAATTTGCATAAAATTGTGAGTTTAACAGTGCGTTAATATGCTTTGTTAGGCACACAGAGACAAAAGTTTTGGGTTTCAATCCCTTTAACAGCTATGTTTCAAATTAAGTTTGAATGAGAAACTTACTCAAGGGTCTATGTGTTTTCAAGAACCTACATGCATCTATTAATGCACACACACACACCCACACACCCAAGCATGTCCGTTAGCAGATCAGCTGTGTAGCAGCAGTGAAGTCTGTGCCCCGTGGTGCCCCTGTCTTCATTAAAGCTTGAAGTTCTTGGAGCCGTGCTGTGCTCACAAACGTGGAGATTATGTAACTCCCAGTGAAATATGCCACCTTCAATGGAAAACATTCAGTGGGAGTGTAATTACACACACACACCCAAGCATGTCCGTTAGCAGATCAGCTGTGTAGCAGCAGTGAAGTCTGTGCCCCGTGGTGCCCCTGTCTTCATTAAAGCTTGAAGTTCTTGGAGCCGTGCTGTGCTCACAAACGTGGAGATTATGTAACTCCCAGTGAAATATGCCACCTTCAATGGAAAACATTCAGTGGGAGTGTAATTGAAAGTCAATCCTTTTCTAAACTACTTCACTACCACTTTGCAATTGTAATACACACCTACATGCTTAACTCGTATTCAAACGACTAGGATCAATCTTTTACCTTGTAGCGAATCAGCTCATGGGTGCAAACGATTCAATTTTTCCCTTTTTAAATATTACAAACTAGTACAACTAAAAAAAGACAAAGAAAATCCATATATATATATATATATATATATATATACAGTGGGTACGGAAAGTATTCAGACCCCCTTAAATTTTTCACTCTTTGTTATATTGCAGCCATTTGCTAAAATCATTTAAGTTAATTTTTTTTCCTCATTAATGTACACACAGCACACCATATTGACAGAAAAACACAGAATTGTTGACATTTTTGCAGATTTATTAAAAAAGAAAAACTGAAATATCACATGGTCCTAAGTATTCAGACCCTTTGCTCAGTATTTAGTAGAAGCACCCTTTTGATCTAATACAGTCATGAGTCTTTTTGGGAAAGATGCAACAAGTTTTTCACACCTGGATTTGGGGATCCTCTGTCATTCCTCCTTGCAGATCCTCTCCAGTTCTGTCAGGTTGGATGTAAACGTTGGTGGACAGCCATTTTTAGGTCTCTCCAGAGATGCTCAATTTGGTTTAAGTCAGGGCTCTGGCTGGGCCATTCAAGAACAGTCACAGAGTTGTTGTGAAGCCACTCCTTCGTTATTTTAGCTGTGTGCTTAGGGTCATTGTCTTGTTGGAAGGTAAACCTTCGGCCCAGTCTGAGGTCCTGAGCACTCTGGAGAAGGTTTTCGTCCAGGATATCCCTGTGCTTGGCCGCATTCATCTTTCCCTCGATTGCAACCAGTTGTCCTGTCCCTGCAGCTGAAAAACACCCCCCCAGCATGATGCTGCCACCACCATGCTTCACTGTTGGGACTGTATTGGACAGGTGATGAGCAGTGCCTGGTTTTCTCCACACATACCGCTTAGAATTAAGGCCAAAAAGTTCTATCTTGGTCTCATCCGACCAGAGAATCTTATTTCTCACCATCTTGGAGTCCTTCAGGTGTTTTTTCATGTGTCTTGCACTGAGGAGAGGCTTCCGTCGGGCCACTCTGCCATAAAGCCCCGACTGGTGGAGGGCTGCAGTGATGGTTGACTTTCTACAACTTTCTCCCATCTCCCGCCTGCATCTCTGGCGCTCAGCCACAGTGATCTTTGGGTTCTTCTTTACCTCTCTCACCAAGGCTCTTCTCCCCCGATAGCTCAGTTTGGCCGGACGGCCAGCTCTAGGAAGGGTTCTGGGCATCCCAAACGTCTTCCATTTATGGATTATGGAGGCCACTGTGCTCTTTGGAACCTTAAGTGCAGCAGACATTTTTTTGTAACCTTGGCCAGATCTGTGCTTTGCCACAATTCTGTCTCTGAGCTCTTCAGGCAGTTCCTTTGACCTTATGATTCTCATTTGCTCTGACATGCACTGTGAGCGGTAATGTCTTATATAGACAGGTGTGTGGCTTTGCTAATCAAGTCCAATCAGTATAATCACACACAGCTGGACTCAAATGAAGGTGTAGAACCATCTCAAGGATGATCAGAAGAAATGGACAGCACCTGAGTTAAATATATGAGTGTCACAGCAAAGGGTCTGAATACTTAGGACCATGTGATATTTCAGTTTTTCTTTTTTAATAAATCTGCAAAAATGTCAACAATTCTGTGTTTTTCTGTCAATATGGGGTGATGTGTGTACATTAATGAGGGAAAAAATTAACTTAAATGATTTTAGCAAATGGCTGCAATATAACAAAGAGTGAAAAATTTAAGGGGGTCTGAATACTCTCCGTACCCACTGTATATATATATCCTACTTTGTAGAAAGTCTGACTCAAATACTGACAGTCTTTTTGTGCAGTCACCACTAGTGTGACACATTTTTACAGCATCGACACAGATTGGCTTACTTCAGCACTGCTGTGCACGAAGGCCAGGTACAGATGTGTGTGTGTGTATGTGTGTCTGTGTGTGTGTGTGTGTCTGTCAGAAACACTTTTGGGGTTTACTGGTAGCTCGTGTTATGCTAAATCAACAACTCAATGCCCTGCCTGTCCTTCCTTCCCATTCCCTGGATCCCTTTACACCTATTTAAAAATACAGTTCATTTATTTTAATAGTTGGCACTTTGCCATCTGCATGAGAAAGAAGGAAAGAGAAAAAGATCTATCAAGTTTTTCCCACTGTGCCCTTTCAGCTGGATCTCAAATCTCATTTTCTTAATTTTCTATGATTTGAGGCTCTTCCATGCCTAATGTTTATTTTTTTATAGGCCTCATTTAAAATCTGTGTTCTTTTAAAAGCTATGGCACATGCTGAATTTGCCTGGATCCAAGTAACTCTTAAAGCAAGATGAGAATATAGAATTGTTTGTATGGATCAAGGCCCCATGATTCTCCTTCAATCCAGATCTTCAATATCTTCTTTATCTATGTGTCAAATAAGACTAGTCATATAATCCCTGAGCAAACAATGAAACATTTGATGCCACCCTGGTAAACTCTCAATTGATTAATCCAGTGATCAGTATTTCCTCAAATGCGCTCATTGCAAAAAACTTGTTTCTAGGTGGAATGCTGTACCTGGACTCCCAGAAGTTGCGTAGCACCAGCCACCTGCCATTTATCTGCTAGCTCTGCCAGTTTTGTACAATATACATCAGATGGTGAGTGTTCAGACTGTGGGCGGCTGTAAGTGTTCAGTCTGAGACTAATCAAGCCTCCTCCCTCAAAAACTGAACAGCATTAGCATTTTTGACATACTGACATACTGAATACTGACACACACTAAAAAAAGCTTTAAAATTGCAGTATACCCTTTCAAAAGACGCTAATATGTACACTTTAGCATGTACTTTTAAAGTAGTAATATGTACATTTAAGGTACTAATATGTACCATTTAGGCAGGGCCGTTTCTAGCCAATTTGACACACTAGGCGAAATCCCTATTGCCCCCCCAATATATATATAATTATTTTCAGACTCCAGTTGCTTGTCACATTCAGATTGGTTGTCATAGTAACGACACTAATTTGTGGAGATTCAGTGCATTGAGTTCCACAAATCTGAATGCATTATTTGTAAATTGACTGTTAAGATAAACATTTTGCACAATTTAGTATCT
>NW_015505973.1:942163-947734 GCF_001515645.1 Sinocyclocheilus grahami | reverse complement strand
TGATCTCGTGAATTAGCGAATTTTACTATACAAATATTTTTTTAATTGGATGTTAAAGTTTATATGGGAATATTACATGACACACTGATCCTTTAACAATGCATTGGCGCAAAAAACGCACACCTTTTGGACAAATCTCGCAACATGATTTATCAAGTGCCACAAATACTGCCTAAACAAAATACTGATTTTGTGCACTTTATTTACTGTACCAATATTTTAAATTGGCCTTTGAACTAAGCTTCATTGCACGGCAAAAAAAAGTGTTACCTTGCCAAAGCACTGACAGAGCCCACTGATCTAATGGCGTTGTTGAGCGCTCCAAATGCAAACTTTGCATGCAACCATCAGGCAGCAATTGACAGCACTCTGATCTAGTGGCATACAGGCATTGTCATATTGACAGTACTCTAGCCCAATAATGTTGGGGGATCCAGTGGGGGTGGCAGTCATGTTTCAGGGTGACCGTGCCACTCTTGATCACAACCCTGCTAAAAGTGCCAGCACGTGCGATCATTGGCGCCCCTTCAGCTGGTGGCGCCCTAGGCGACCGCCTAGCTCGCCTATGCCTAGAAACGGCCCTGCATTTAGGGGTAAAAAGATGTACGTTTTAGCTTTTGTACCTTAAGGGGGTCGCACACCAGACGAGAAGTGCAACATATTTAAAATTTAAACACATTGTTTTCTACACACCGACAGCACCCAGATACCAGTTTTTCTGTATCCTGCTGTTTGACTGAGCGCCACTCAGATAGTTTCTCATTAAATAACATTATATTTGTCCCAAATCAATGTTAGTGCATAATGACTTCACCCTAGGCTGGAAGATTGTGTATTGTGCATTTTTTTGATCAAAATGTTTGAATGAATTCATATGTTTCATATAGAGAGCCATAATAATATATCGCTTTCTCTTTCCATTTGCTCTGTTTTTTCGAACACTGAACTTCAAACTCACCAGCGCAACTTTGTTTGTTCTTGAAGTGATCTTTTGCCTCTTTGGTGATTAGATTAACTGTTTTTGCACTGCCGTCTTGAACTGCAGGTGATGCATTCGGTGTGCAATACCTGTGAGCTGTTCTAGATGCAACGCAACGGTGCCAATAGGGCCCAATGACAGCTTTGTACCTTTTTTTTTTTTCTCTGAGAATGCAGGGTTTAATGGGGAAAAAGGTCACGGTTTGACTCGGACTGTTCAGTAGCACATGAATGTGTGCCCAGTAAAAATGCACACACATGTTTACTGCTGTTCCTGTCTGTGCACAGTAAGAAGCCTCTCTAATCTATAAACTCCCCTTAAGTCAGCGTGTCTACATGATGCTTGTGACAGGAATAGCATCTCTCTGAGTTCTCTAGCTCACCTGTGGCAAGGACACATCGTACGGCCACTAAAACAAACATATGGATCAATCACCTTGCTCTGTCTTTCCCTCCTCTGGCCATTTCATTGCTCTGTTCCAAAACCTAGTGAGCCTTCTTGTTGTTTTACAGTCTTAAAATGAAGCAACACAACTGAAATGATTAGCTAATTTGCAACCTTCTGATGAAGATGCATTCAAATGAAGCACACAAGAAAATTGATTTAAACTTCATTTCAACAGTTTGGTTAGCATTCTGCAAATTCCATGATGCTCTAAAATACCATAAAAATAAAAATAAAATTGCGTAAAATAGTCTAATTTGAATTTGAATGTTTTTTAATAAATAGAATTATATAATTACCATTCAAAAGTTTAAGGTCAGTAAGATTTTTTTTTAATTAATACTTTAATTCAGCAAGGATGCATTAAATTGATCAAAAGTGAGATTAAAGACATTTTTAATGTTACAACAGATAAAAGAAATGCTGTTCTTTGAACATTCTATTTATCAAAGAATCCTGAAAAATATATTCACAACAGCAGCACGACTGTTTTCAACATAGATAATAGAAAATAAATAAAGAAATGTGTCTTAAGCAGCAAATCAGCATACTAGAATGATTTCTGAAGGATCATGTGGCACTGAAGACTGCTCAATTCAGCTTTGTCATCACAGGAATTACATTTTAAAATATATTAAAATAGAAACCAATTATTTTAAACTGCAATAATATTTCACAGCATTTTTAAATCTTGATAAATGCAGTCTTAGTGAGCATATAGAGACATTTTTCAAAAACATAAATTAATTAAAAAAAAATTCTAACATTTATAGTTTAGTATTTCGCAACACAGGACATGGTAACTATACCCAAATATATTTATCATCAACATTTCTCTGCTGTATTGGATAGGACTTTTTTCCCAACAAGCTTGTCACAGTGAATTATGGGATTGCATTCATGAAGGATACATACTGCTTTTGTTCAAAAGGTAACTTGTAAGGCATAAAAATACTGCCTAACTTCTGGCACAGATCTTGTGTCAGGAGTTACTTAAAATGCTGCATATGTAGGCAGCTCACCAGAGCCCTTTTTTATCTCTCAATCCATCTACTCACTGTCATTCCAGCAATGACACTCTCTCCTTATGATCCGCTCTGTCTCTGTGGTGGGAACCAGCAGCTGGGCTCTTGGGAATCTAAATGCCTTATTCCTGGTCTGATCTGTAGACACCCACCGCATCATCTCCTCTCAAAGATGCAGATCTCTGCATGGTTACGTGCCACTCAAGTTACGTAACGTGCACTAAAAACAAATGTTGCTAGGCCTCTTTTTGATGTCTTTCCATGCACTCCTAACTGGTTCAGGTAAGAAGGCTTATATCCAGAGAGGATATTCAAACTCTTGAGGACAAGAACATGACATTAAAATTTAAACATGCGTGAAGTAGGAGATAGTTGAGAGTAGTTGGTGGAGATGTAACTCGGTTCCTAAGAGCTTGCTCCAGCATCAGGAAGCTTGATAAAAAAATGATGAAGAAATAAAAGGAAGACAATGTAGTACAGAAAAAAATGAGGACAAAAAAATATATACTCTGTGTTAAGAGTTTAATTCAATATTTTTCTGGTTTTCATCATATTAAAAATGTATGCAGATGTACTATCTCTGTTTTCAACCTCCGGCTATTTCTCTTGTTCAAATATTTGCATTATAAATACGGGCTGAGAGTTATTTAGTTACTTACAGATTTCTAATAAATTTCAATGCAGCAGTATCTCCTGAAAATTAAATACATAAATTGATCAAGCATTTTAAAGGGGTCATCATGAGTAGGAGGAAGTAGGGCAGATACTAATATCCCTAAACTGCTGCTCTGCATATATATTTACATTCACATTCATTCATTTGGCAAATGCTTTTATCCAAAGAAACATACAAATGAGGAATACAAGAGGTTCACCAAAAAATGAAAATTTGCTGAATACTCAGCCTCAGGATCTAGATGAGTTTTTCTTCATCAGGACAGATTTGTAGAAATTTAGCATTACATCACTTGCTCACCAGTGGATCCTCTGCAGTGAATGGGTGCCGTCAGAACGAGAGTTCAAACAGTTGAAAAAAACATCACAATACTCCACGCCACTCCATCAATTCATGTCTTCTGAAATTAAAAGCTGTTTGTAAGAAGTAAATCTTTTATTAATGATTTATTTTTTTTACGTTTAAACCAGCGCTTCTGGTCAAAATACCAGTCTATAGCCCATAATTACACTTCCTACACTTGGGGAAGTCGTGGCCTAATGGTTAGAGAGTCGGACTCATAACCCAAAGGTTGTGGGTTTGAGTCTCGTACCGGCAGGAATTGTAGGTGGGGGGAGTGAATGTACAGCACTCTCTCCCACCTTCAATACCACGACTGAGGTGCCCTTGAGCAAGGCACCGAACCCCCAACTGCTCCCCGGGCGCCGCAGCATAAATGGCTGCCCACTGCTCCGGGTGTGTGTTCACAGTTTGTGTGTGTTCACTGCTGTGTGTGTGCACTTTGGATGGGTAAATGCAGAGCACTAATTCCAAGTATGGGTCACCATACTTGGCCACATGTCACGTCACTTTTCACTTCACTTTTTACTTCCCTTTAGTTCTCTCAGATCAAAATACACTGTTTGTTTAGAAATTTCTTACTGTTTTTGCTTGTAAATAGTACTTAATCTGTGCATATTTCTCTCCTGGTTTAGACATTCAGCCTTTTCACAGTAGAAAGCAATATTATGGATAGAGGACTCATATTTTTTCTGGAAACAACTGTTTGAGGTTAAAAACATCATAATAAAGGATTTACTTCTTACAAACACACAGCTTTTCACTTCAGAAGACATTAATTGATGGTGTGGATTACTTATGCAGTACTGTGATGTTTTTATCAACTATTTGAACTCTCATTCTGACGGCACCCATTCACTGCAGAGGATCCATTGGTGAGCAAGTGATGTAATGCTAAACTTCTCCAAAACTGTTCCGATGAAGAAACAAACTCACCATCTTGGATGACCCGAGTGTTTTCTGCAAATGTTACAGTGTTCACAACCCATTTTACTTCTGTAATGTGATTTGAGAAAAAATATGATGTAATTTGAAATAAAAACAGACAACATTTTGGTCAATATTTTATATTATTAAGTTTTTACATTTCAAAGAAAGATTACAAAGGCACATTCATTTTCTTTAGAATAATGTGCACCCATTAATTATTCACAGTTAGACCAGGACCACGTACACATTTCACTGCAGATAATTTTTCAAGCTTTGCAAAGAAGCTGTTAAAGGATAAAACCAACTACATTGGATTGAACATCAAACTTGCAAAAAGTGGTGTTTCTCTTTTCAAAGAGGCCTTTTACAATGTAATCTGAATGGAACAGCAGCAAAAATGGTCAGGGAGAATTTGAAAAATAGGTTTTGGCGCAAAAAACCTTGACTAACATTCTAAGCGGTCAGTTACCAAAGAGCAAACAAACTACAGAGCTGAAATGTCAAATACTGGTAACCAACACACTCATCAGCCACTAGAAATATCCAAAATGATAATATTAGTATGGTGGCTACAGCATGATAGGTCTTTGAGCTGCCTGGTGGAGAATGACAATTCAATTCAAGCAAAATGAGAATTTTCACTTCCCCTCTGAATAACGGATCTACAAGACCTGAATTTAGGCAGTGCCTCTAATTCCATCAAAGCCTGAATTGGTCTTCCTGCTGTTGCCGTGGTTATAGATGGCCACAGTGTGATTACACATTGAGAACCGAAAGCTTAAGTGTGCTCACACTGTGCCATGGATGCTTAAGAGCGGTTGCCATGGAGACATGGAGACTACATACGTTTAATTCATTTCAACGCATATCGCATGATGTGGGCTTTGACGGTCAGGGCTCAATTATCCATAAATAGCAGGTTCAGTTCTGCCAGGTTTGGGTTTTTAGACTAGCAACAGTGAAACAGATCTAGAATCTTCCAGCCTGGGTGATCAGAAAGGCAGCTTTATATAACCTTCAGTTACTATAGTTAGCTAAAACAAAACTGAAACTAAAATTCCATCAAATATTACAATAAAATAGTTAACTAAAACGTTTTATTTTAGTTAGTATATATATACAGTATATATATATATATATATATATATATATATATATATATATATATATATATATAT
>NW_015505973.1:923854-942006 GCF_001515645.1 Sinocyclocheilus grahami | reverse complement strand
AGATAGTGAATTGGTGGGTTTTTGTTAAATGTGAGCCAAACTCATCACAATTAAAAGAACCAAAGACATAAACTACTTCAGTCTGTGTGCACTGAATTTATTTAATACACGAGTTTCACAATTTGAGTTGAATTACTGAAATAAAGGAACTTTTCCACTACATTCTAATTTATTGAGATGCACCTGTATATATATATATATTTATTGTGGTGGCCAGAAAGAGGTATGGCCACCCACAAAGCAGCTTGAACACCTTCAGCACCATGGAGAGCCCCATCAGAGGAAGAAACAAGGGCTGGGCCACCCAGTAAGAGGGTTCAGGACCAGGGATAGCTCCAACACAGGTGTTCACCCTTTCCCCTCTAACAGGGAGCCTCAGCTGCAGGCTGTTAAGGACAATCAACAACCACCACATAAAAGGGAACACTCAGTAGTGGCTCAGCCGGGGAGACGAGCAGATGTTGAATCACCCTAAGCCCAGACACGGTACAAGTTCTTGAGGACGGAGGCTCAGTGGAGTCTTGAGTAGCCTGAACACCTTTTAACTAACCCTCCATCTCTTCTGTCTTCCCTTCAGAGAGATTGATCTGCTGCCCCAAGAAGAAACCACAGAAGGAAGAAAGGCTTTAGTTGCAGTTTTCCCCATCCCCTCTCCCTCACCTTATTGAGAAATAAAGAGAATTAAGTTCTGTTCCACCAAATATCTGCCTGGTGCATTATCTATGTGGACAACTTGAGCTAATCTCACCAAATCTTGTGTTCAAGGGCTTACAATATATAAACCTCTAAAAATAACAATTACTAAAAACAAAATTACACAAACAATTAATTACATTTTAAACAATGTATATAAAAACATCAAAATAAAAACTCATTTAAAATATTAATAAAACTATAATAGTATCTCAATGCTAAAATAACACTGTAAAACTAAATTCAAAGTAGTCTTGACCAACATCACAAATGGACTTATATAAATAAAATGCTACAAGTGTATAAAATATGGCTACTTTAAATAACCACCAGCACCAACATTCTCCTTTGACTTCCTAATAAACTAGAGATGATAAATAACATCTAGTTGCCAGGGGTGACAGAGGTGACAGGTCCAGTGAATGAATCCTCCAGGCCAAGCCAATCAGAGTTTGATTAATGAGACTGAAATGGGATGATGTGGGATCTGTCACATGTTGCTATGGAAATAGAGCGATGAGCATCTGCTGTATAAACTCACCAGTAACATGTCTGTCTTACACTCCTTCATCCTACGCAAATGCTGTGAGACAAAGAAATATGGCCACTTACATGTGTTTTCATTACAAATACACTCACACGCATTAATTGAATGCAGCACATTAATGCTGGGTGTTTCTCAGCATTCCTGCAAATGCACACCTCTACGACAAGCTTTCATAATCACAAAAATCATTCGTAGTATTACACTTGCTGCCAGGATGTAAAATGGCAGTTAGTAGACACTTTACACAAACAGGGTACTTTGGTGTTCCATTAATTTTTTTAAGCATTACATATTACAAGGATATAATAAGATGCTAAAAATAAACAGTTTAATAAATAATGGGTAAATTATAATATAACTTAAATTACTAGCAGAGAATGTTTTAAACACGTCAAACGTCTGTACTCCATCTACCATCTACAAATAAAATCACAAGATTAACATCATAATTTGATATAATCCGAGCAGATGTTGAATCACCCTAAGCCCAGACACGGTACAAGTTCTTGAGGAAGGAGGCTCAGTGGAGTCTTGAGTAGCCTGGACACCTTTTAACTAACCCTCCATCTCTTCTGTCTTCCCTTCAGAGAGATTGATCTGCTGCCCCAAGAAGAAACCACAGAAGGAAGAAAGGCTTTAGTTGCAGTTTTCCCCATCCCCTCTCCCTCACCTTATTGAGAATTAAGTTCTGTTCCACCAAATATCTGCCTGGTGCATTATCTATGTGGACAACTTGAGCTAATCTCACCAAATCTTGTGTTCAAGGGCTTACAATATATAAACCTCTAAAAATAACAATTACTAAAAACAAAATTACACAAACAATTAATTACATTTTAAACAATGTATATAAAAACATCAAAATAAAAACTCATTTAAAATATTAATAAAACTATAATAGTATCTCAATGCTAAAATAACACTGTAAAACTAAATTCAAAGTAGTCTTGACCAACATCACAAATGGACTTATATAAATAAAATGCTACAAGTGTATAAAATATGGCTACTTTAAATAACCACCAGCACCAACATTCTCCTTTGACTTCCTAATAAACTAGAGATGATAAATAACATCTAGTTGCCAGGGGTGACAGAGGTGACAGGTCCAGTGAATGAATCCTCCAGGCCAAGCCAATCAGAGTTTGATTAATGAGACTGAAATGGGATGATGTGGGATCTGTCACATGTTGCTATGGAAATAGAGCGATGAGCATCTGCTGTATAAACTCACCAGTAACATGTCTGTCTTACACTCCTTCATCCTACGCAAATGCTGTGAGACAAAGAAATATGGCCACTTACATGTGTTTTCATTACAAATACACTCACACGCATTAATTGAATGCAGCACATTAATGCTGGGTGTTTCTCAGCATTCCTGCAAATGCACACCTCTACGACAAGCTTTCATAATCACAAAAATCATTCGTAGTATTACACTTGCTGCCAGGATGTAAAATGGCAGTTAGTAGACACTTTACACAAACAGGGTACTTTGGTGTTCCATTAATTTTTTTAAGCATTACATATTACAAGGATATAATAAGATGCTAAAAATAAACAGTTTAATAAATAATGGGTAAATTATAATATAACTTAAATTACTAGCAGAGAATGTTTTAAACACGTCAAACGTCTGTACTCCATCTACCATCTACAAATAAAATCACAAGATTAACATCATAATTTGATATAATCTTCTGAAATGGCATTTACAGTGATTCAGTAAAGTACTACTTCTAACTATAAACACATTTTTACTTATAAAACTATTTTTAATTATAAACACATTTATAACCATTTTCTCCCTTAAAAAATATTCTTAAAATTGTGACACCCAAGAAGTAACGTTATTTGGTCTAGCTAGAAGACAAGTAAATAATAGACAATAGTTGTTGACTGCACATAAAGCTCAACCATTCTAAAAATAAATAAATAATTATAAATTAAGTTTAATTTTGGAAAATTGAAAAATTGGGGTTTTAAACTACATTTAGGGATGTCCAAAATTTTGGTAGCTGCAAAAATAAAAAAAAGCTCATAAAATATTTAGCTAAAAAAAGCTGATGATCAACATTTTCTGAAGGTCATTAAGCATTTTTTTTAAAATATATTTTTGTTCCCTATGTGTGGAAAGAGTCAGTAGCAAGAAATCAACCAATTCACATCAATCCCGAAAGCCAACATAATTCAGTTAATTGCTGCTGAATTCTATTTCTCTAAATATATTGCTCTTCCAGATGCTTTCAAGAGAACCTTCATGCAGTTAGGGTCTTCCTGCATCTCATTCAATAGCTGTGTGTATTCTACAAGATGCTTTGAAATTGCCAGCAACAGAAGAGAGCAAGCAATTGTAATAGATTCTATACTGAGCTTGCATCTTAGCCTTGCTGTGCTGTCCTTCAAAATGGTTATATATATGAGATGAGAACAACATAAAGGCCTCTGTTTCTCTCTCTGGAACTCTCCATGGTGCTGATACAGAGGTGAACATGCATTAAAAGCCTGCTACATACCATATACTCCACTAAAGTGCAGAATAGTATAGTTTAATACAGGTATACAGGGTGTATACCTTCTCGAACCAAGATTAAAAACAAGCCCATTCTAAACTTTGGGAACAAACTCAACCAATTTGTCATTTTTGACTTAGATTACTCCTACAGTCAAACTCATCTCAACAGTCTGACCTTTCAGCATTTTGTTCTACCTTGTGTTAGTGAATTTGCTGTGCAATCCATCTGTATTTTCTGGGTCACTGCAGCCTGTGACAGTGTGACAGCAAGCAACTTTTCTCAACCAGACACTGAGGACCATCGGCCCCTTTACTGCGTGACGCCCTGTAGGCCTAGAGAGGGAGAAACTGAGTAGCAGGAGGTGCTTACAGGGGGGTCATGGCCCATCTAGAGGGATTCGTTTAATATGTTTGCAAAACTGCTGCCAGTTTCATCAACGAAGCAACATCTGCCTTAAACACAGATAACAGAAATAATCCCTTAAATACATAAAGGGATTTGCAAAGCCCTCTTCACATTATGTGCATACAATGGCATTCAAACCCTACGAATTAGAACACGTTAATACATTTTCTTGGCTCTTTCTGTGGAACAAAAAATGGGCCAAAACATTAACATCTGTACATTAACTAATAGGTACATACACCAGTACGTACATAGTAAGTATATACTGTGATACTATCAAGGAGAGAAAAATCCTTGTCGTAATTATTTCTTATGGTAAATATGATTTATTATTTATAAAAAGATACTCCTTTAAACATGAATAAATGCCACCATTTGGAAGGTTTCTAAAGAACAGCACAGTTAAGCTACATTGCATTCAGCAGTAAACAATGGTGTTCACAGGGAAAGTCACTTTACAATTACATTTAGTAAACTGTTTGTATAATTATTTGACTTTTTACAGCCATTAATTCTCAAGTGAGCAATATGTAGCATTTTAATAATTTGAATAAATAGTTGTATTTATCATTTAAATATAATGGAACACTCAATCAATAATCTTTTTTGTTATAATCTACTTAATTGAATTGTTTTTAATTGTTATTAAAAAATTAAATATAGTTGCTTGTATTGGAGTCATCCTCTGATTCATCAGTGACTATTTAAATGAAGCTTCCAGCTATAAAATGGCTGAAAAGTGACTAGTGGCTTTTTTTTTTTAGATTATACTGCATCTCAAAGGGAAAAAAATTGGGTACTTTAGTGCTGTTCTAGGTCACAATCTTCCTTTTCTCTCACAATTCCTCGCCAATGAATTAGAGCATTATTGCAAGTCCCTCAAATAGACTTGCTGTCTTGCAATTGGCCTTGTTTTCTCAACTCTTTAACAATATAGTTTGATAGCACAGGAGAAGCATTCAAATTTACTGGCAACACACACAAACACACGCAACAAACAGATTAGAAAACTCTCCCTCGAGTCTAAGAATGCACACTTTTGTTGTTATGATCAATGATCAAAGCAAGTCAAAGCAAACATACCTCTTATTTTTAATTAACATTTATAATACAGTTTTACACTGGACTAGCATAGACTGTAAACAGTATCTAAAAAGCCAAGACAACAGAGCCAATATTGGTTGCAATCATATCCATTATGACGAGTCTTAATCAATAAAGAGTTCAATACAAAGAGTAAGGAAATAATATAATTCAGACTCCATCACTGAGAGTGGCATCTATTAACGGATGCCATATTTTTGGGGGGAAGAGGGAAGATGGACGGCTACTAACTGCACTAGTCTTCTTCTTTCCATCAGGATCGATTATCTTCCACCATCTCCTGCACTCCTACATACTATTATTCCCTAACTACAAAAACACACACAGAAACACATGCACAAATGCAATGGCACAGGCCATTAGCAACAATCAGAGCTTGGGAGCCAACGAGTAGGTGAGAGCTTTACTTAAAATAAAACTGATGGGAGCAAATGTATCATGAAAATAACAGAGAGCTCGCTGAAGCATGAGGACACTCCTCCTTATAATTAATGCCTTTGGCGAATAGGTACATAAAATCAAGCAATCAGCCATGCAACAACTCATACAGACAAACATTAAGTGAAAATGGAAAAATGAGGCATACATTTAATGTTCCAGCACCAGAATTCTCCTGTACACAAAGCCAGGACCTCAACACTTAACACCTGTGAAATGAACTGAATTGTGCTGTTTACAAATTTGGAGCTATCAAGATATTTTAATATATTTTTGAAAGAAGTCTCTTTTGCTCACCAAGGCTGCATTTATTTGATCAAAACTACAATACAAACAGTAATATTGTACAATATTTTAACAATTTAAACTGTTTTCTATTTTTATATATTTTAAAATATTTATTCATGTGATAGCAAAGCTGAATTTTCAGCAGCCATTACTCTAGTTTACAGTGCCACATGATAGAAACAAGAAAATCAAGAAACATTTAACTTTATCCATGCTCAAAACAGTTGCGTAATATTTTTGTGGAAACTGTGATGGATTTTTTCAGGATTCTTTGATGAATATAAAGTCCAAAAGAACAGCATTTATTTGAAATTGGTAACACCAAAATTTTAAACAGTATATATTCAGATTCTCTACCCAATAAATTCAGTCAACCATAAGTAATTCAAAAATGCATATAAACCATAGTGCCACTCACCTCTCACCAGCTTGTTTACATTACACTCAATGCCATTTCACTGCCCTTCACCATTACTTGTGCATCATGTAACCGCTTTGTCCTTCATAAACACATCTGAGCACAAATAATCTCAACCAGACACATTTTATACAAACTCTACTTCAGACGGTTTGAAGAATTTGTCTATGTTCACAAAATCCCATTATGTCATATTTTGTCTTTACCTTTTTCTCCACTTGCATATCTAAACGTGCATATAATCTACTATAATCCATTGTAACGTGTTCTTACCGATCCTTCTGTCAGATCCTGTGTGCGAAATTCACAGGAGGGGAATAAAAAGCAATTGGTCTTTCAGGAAGAGCCCAGTGCTACAGGACAGTCTGATTGTCTGGCAGTCAGGAAACTTGAGCTCTGGAGGCTGGCATGGGATGGCCGCCAACACCACCAGCAATTACCCAACAAACACTGCTTCCAGAAAGATGATGTCATCATTACAATCGCCATGCCTCTCTATCATTTCAGTTTCTACTAAGAAGTAAATTTCAACATAACCTCAGGAACAATTGCCTAAATAGAGCCATGCTGTTCTGGACCTATTGAAAAAGTTCACGGTTTTGTTTTTAACCATCTGTAACAGCCATTAATTTTAGAATCCATTAAGAAGATCCAGCTGTAATGATGCTCGGCACTACATCACCATGATTCACCTTCTAGCTAAACAGAAACTAAAAGGCAATTAAAATGCAAATGATGGGGTAAAAGAAGACTTCCCAGACTTTGTGCCTAAATTTCAGACTGAAGTGTGGCAACGTTTGCATTTTAAACACACAAAATTGTTTCTTGACAAGAGAGATACACTGTAAAAATGATTTTTTAATTTATAAATAAAATTAAAGATTACTTCAAACATTTCTGAGTGAAAATTATTTCTGCATTTTCAATTTTACATGGCAAAGATTCAAGAAAAAACACGAATGAATCAATTTGAATCAGGCTTCAGTATCCTAGTCTAAAACAACAACAGCAGGACTACGAGAGCAGATTCAGTTTTCCTTTATCTCCCTCTAATCATTCCCAGACTCTCCAGGATGAGTCCTACTTCCATTCATCACTGTGACAGATAGACCTTGTTCCCCTATTCATCACCGCTGACAGACATAATTAAATTCGGAGGAGGGGAAGAGGTCTGTGACTCCAAATTGAAAATGTAAAACTGTAAAACATGGAAATTACAATTTGTGAAAGTCAATTTGGAACATGGTGTACGAATATAGAAAAGAGGCTTCGATAGCAGTACATCTCATAAAAGGTAATGATAAAAATGCAGAGAAATGGAATGACTGCTTAGATTCCTAAATCCAAGACTGCAGACCCTCTTAGTAACCATAGGAACCATGTGAGCAGGCGACAAACACACAGCTGAGTCCTAATTTAGAAGGGAGGGAATACCATTCAACATTGGCAACAACCCACATGATGGCTCATTCGTAGGGAGGCTTTAAAGGGATAGTTCACCCAAAAATTGCATCATCATTTACTCAACTTCACGTTGTTCCAAACCCATATGCTGTTATTTTTTCTATTCAGTAGAACACAAAAGTATAGCTTTGTGTGAAGAACAAGTCATTTCAAGTTGGACGTTGAATGTCTCTTGAATTAACATCACTGATGTCAAGGTTATCCTATGCCTTTCCAGACAGCAATTGATCTAACAGCTAACGAAGGGCAAGTTTTTCAGAAAAAAAGTGAGGTTTGTTCCTCACTAAACTATCATGTGGTACCAGAAGACTTGCAATATACACTGTAAAAAAATTATCGTGATTTTAACAGTAAAAGACTGTAGAAATGCCACAGTAAAAACCTGTTAAATGATTTACAGTAAGTTTCCTTACAATATATGGTGAATAACTGTAATAGATCTAACCTTTGTTTTCGAGAAAGTAGCCTCAGAGTCAACACTCATAGACTGTGTCTGAAATCACACCCTACACCCTCATTCACCATTCCCTACATTAGTTCACTATATAGTCCACTAGACCGAGTGATTGAAAACAAATGAGTCAATTCAGACACTGATGAACAGCTGCTGTTAACAAGCAGAATCACTGAAGGAAAGAACAAGAAACAAAACTACAACTGACTTACAGTCACAGCCTTAGATGAAATTAACCAAAATAAAACAGCAGAGGAGGATTACACAACTCCACAAACAGTATTACCAGCTTCACTCATTACTAACCAAACTCACTTTATTTCTGTGATATACAGTGGGTACGGAAAGTATTCAGACCCCCTTACATTTTTCACTCTTTGTTATATTGCAGATATTTGCTAAAATCATTTAAGTTAATTTTTTTTCCTCAATGTACACACAGCACCCCATATTGACAGAAAAACACAGAATTGTTGACATTTTTGCAGATTTATTAAAAAAGAAAAACTGAAATATCACATGGTCCTAAGTATTCAGACCCTTTGCTGTGACACTCATATATTTAACTCAGGTGCTGTCCATTGCTTCTGATCTTCCTTGAGATGGTTCTACACCTTCATTTGAGTCCAGCTGTGTTTGATTATACTGATTGGACTTGATTAGGAAAGCCACACACCTGTCTATATAAGACCTTACAGCTCACAGTGCATGTCAGAGCAAATGAGAATCATGAGGTCAAAGGAACTGCCTGAAGAGCTCAGAGACAGAATTGTGGCAAGGCACAGATCTGGCCAAGGTTAAAAAAAATTTCTGCTACACTTAAGGTTCCTAAGAGCACGCAGCCATTACTCTAGTTTACAGTGCCACATGATAGAAACAAGAAAATCAAGAAACATTTAACTTTATCCATGCTCAAAACAGTTGCGTAATATTTTTGTGGAAACTGTGATGGATTTTTTCAGGATTCTTTGATGAATATAAAGTCCAAAAGAACAGCATTTATTTGAAATTGGTAACACCAAAATTTTAAACAGTATATATTCAGATTCTCTACCCAATAAATTCAGTCAACCATAAGTAATTCAAAAATGCATATAAACCATAGTGCCACTCACCTCTCACCAGCTTGTTTACATTACACTCAATGCCATTTCACTGCCATTTCATGTAACCGCTTTGTCCTTCATAAACACATCTGAGCACAAATAATCTCAACCAGACACATTTTATACAAACTCTACTTCAGACGGTTTGAAGAATTTGTCTATGTTCACAAAATCCCATTATGTCATATTTTGTCTTTACCTTTTTCTCCACTTGCATATCTAAACGTGCATATAATCTACTATAATCCATTGTAACGTGTTCTTACCGATCCTTCTGTCAGATCCTGTGTGCGAAATTCACAGGAGGGGAATAAAAAGCAATTGGTCTTTCAGGAAGAGCCCAGTGCTACAGGACAGTCTGATTGTCTGGCAGTCAGGAAACTTGAGCTCTGGAGGCTGGCATGGGATGGCCGCCAACACCACCAGCAATTACCCAACAAACACTGCTTCCGGAAAGATGATGTCATCATTACAATCGGCAAGCCTCTCTATCGTTTCAGTTTCGATATTACTGAGAAGTCGCAGTAAATTTCAACATACCCTCAGGAACAATCGTCTAACTACAGCCATGCTGTTCTGGACCTATTTAAAATGTTCACGGTTTTGCTTTTAACAATCTGTAACAGCCACTAATTTTGGAGTCCATTAAGAAGATTCTGCAGTAATGATGCTATATCACCGTGATTGATGGTCATAACTGCTGACTTACCAAGTCATTGTGATTCATTCACCTTCTAGCTAAACACAAACAAAAAGGCAATTAAAATGCAAATGATGGGGTAAAAGAAGACTTCCCAGACTTTGTGCCTAAATTTCAGACTGAAGTGTGGCAACGTTTGCATTTTAAACACACAAAATTGTTTCTTGACAAGAGAGATACACTGTAAAAATGATTTTTTAATTTATAAATAAAATTAAAGATTACTTCAAACATTTCTGAGTGAAAATTATTTCTGCATTTTCAATTTTACATGGCAAAGATTCAAGAAAAAACACGAATGAATCTATTTGAATCAGGCTTCAGTATCCTAGTCTAAAACAACAACAGCAGGACTACGAGAGCAGATTCAGTTTTCCTTTATCTCCCTCTAATCATTCCCAGACTCTCCAGGATGAGTCCTACTTCCATTCATCACTGTGACAGATAGACCTTGTTCCCCTATTCATCACCGCTGACAGACATAATTAAATTCGGAGGAGGGGAAGAGGTCTGTGACTCCAAATTGAAAATGTAAAACTGTAAAACATGGAAATTACAATTTGTGAAAGTCAATTTGGAACATGGTGTACGAATATAGAAAAGAGGCTTCGATAGCAGTACATCTCATAAAAGGTAATGATAAAAATGCAGAGAAATGGAATGACTGCTTAGATTCCTAAATCCAAGACTGCAGACCCTCTTAGTAACCATAGGAACCATGTGAGCAGGCGACAAACACACAGCTGAGTCCTAATTTAGAAGGGAGGGAATACCATTCAACATTGGCAACAACCCACATGATGGCTCATTCGTAGGGAGGCTTTAAAGGGATAGTTCACCCAAAAATTGCATCATCATTTACTCAACTTCACGTTGTTCCAAACCCATATGCTGTTATTTTTTCTATTCAGTAGAACACAAAAGTATAGCTTTGTGTGAAGAACAAGTCATATCAAGTTGGACGTTGAATGTCTCTTGAATTAACATCACTGATGTCAAGGTTATCCTATGCCTTTCCAGACAGCAATTGATCTAACAGCTAACGAAGGGCAAGTTTTTCAGAAAAAAAGTGAGGTTTGTTCCTCACTAAACTATCATGTGGTACCAGAAGACTTGCAATATACACTGTAAAAAAATTATCGTGATTTTAACAGTAAAAGACTGTAGAAATGCCACAGTAAAAACCTGTTAAATGATTTACAGTAAGTTTCCTTACAATATATGGTGAATAACTGTAATAGATCTAACCTTTGTTTTCGAGAAAGTAGCCTCAGAGTCAACACTCATAGACTGTGTCTGAAATCACACCCTACACCCTCATTCACCATTCCCTACATTAGTTCACTATATAGTCCACTAGACCGAGTGATTGAAAACAAATGAGTCAATTCAGACACTGATGAACAGCTGCTGTTAACAAGCAGAATCACTGAAGGAAAGAACAAGAAACAAAACTACAACTGACTTACAGTCACAGCCTTAGATGAAATTAACCAAAATAAAACAGCAGAGGAGGATTACACAACTCCACAAACAGTATTACCAGCTTCACTCATTACTAACCAGACTCACTTTATTTCTGTGATATATCTACAAAAATTATTTGAGAATTATTGCATCATCATTTACTCAACTTCACGTTGTTCCAAACCCATATGCTGTTATTTTTTCTATTCAGTAGAACACAAAAGTATAGCTTTGTGTGAAGAACAAGTCATATCAAGTTGGACGTTGAATGTCTCTTGAATTAACATCACTGATGTCAAGGTTATCCTATGCCTTTCCAGACAGCAATTGATCTAACAGCTAACGAAGGGCAAGTTTTTCAGAAAAAAAGTGAGGTTTGTTCCTCACTAAACTATCATGTGGTACCAGAAGACTTGCAATATACACTGTAAAAAAATTATCGTGATTTTAACAGTAAAAGACTGTAGAAATGCCACAGTAAAAACCTGTTAAATGATTTACAGTAAGTTTCCTTACAATATATGGTGAATAACTGTAATAGATCTAACCTTTGTTTTCGAGAAAGTAGCCTCAGAGTCAACACTCATAGACTGTGTCTGAAATCACACCCTACACCCTCATTCACCATTCCCTACATTAGTTCACTATATAGTCCACTAGACCGAGTGATTGAAAACAAATGAGTCAATTCAGACACTGATGAACAGCTGCTGTTAACAAGCAGAATCACTGAAGGAAAGAACAAGAAACAAAACTACAACTGACTTACAGTCACAGCCTTAGATGAAATTAACCAAAATAAAACAGCAGAGGAGGATTACACAACTCCACAAACAGTATTACCAGCTTCACTCATTACTAACCAAACTCACTTTATTTCTGTGATATACAGTGGGTACGGAAAGTATTCAGACCCCCTTACATTTTTCACTCTTTGTTATATTGCAGATATTTGCTAAAATCATTTAAGTTAATTTTTTTTCCTCAATGTACACACAGCACCCCATATTGACAGAAAAACACAGAATTGTTGACATTTTTGCAGATTTATTAAAAAAGAAAAACTGAAATATCACATGGTCCTAAGTATTCAGACCCTTTGACTCATGGCTGTATTAGATCAAAAGGGTGCATCTACTAAATACTGAGCAAAGGGTCTGAATACTTAGGACCATGTGATATTTCAGGTTTTCTTTTTTAATAAATCTGCAAAAATGTCAACAATTCTGTGTTTTTCTGTCAATATGGGGTGCTGTGTGTACATTAATGAGGAAAAAAAATTAACTTAAATGATTTTAGCAAATGGCTGCAATATAACAAAGAGTGAAAAATTGAAGGGGGTCTGAATACTTTCCGTACCCACTGTATCTACAAAAATTATTTGAGAATTAACCGAGGTTTATATTGTATTGAAAATGTTTTGTTTGGCCTCACCATTTTGGCGATCAGTGGTTGCTTTAGTTGGGCTCTTGACCCTTGAATCTTTAATGTTCGTTTTTCTCTGCTGTTGTTTTTTTTGTATAAAAAGCACATTTGTTATGACAAGAAGAGCATAGAGAAATTGTAATGAGGTGGTTTTGATAACTATTAATGGTGATGAAATCATCATCTCATGATCTGATTCACTGATCTCAGTTAGTGTCTAATTATATGGGTTGCTTAGTTTTTTTGTTTTGTTTATGGTACTAATATGACTCTACAAGATATGTAGACAAACAATTGTTAAGAAATTTAAAAGCATTTTATGCACAAAATCTTTAGAGCTACAGCACCATTTAGAGACACACAGACATCAAGAATCAGCACATGAATCTCAACAATGGTGACTATTATTAATTTTTTTTTAAAAATCATGCCGCAATGCATGCTGGGTGCCAGTACAAAACTCCCAGCATGCATTGTAGCATGACATTTTTTGGGGGATTGTCACCAATCTTGAGATTCATAAGCTGACTGTTGATGTCTGTGTGTGTTTAAGTTCTGCCATAGTTCAAAGCTTTTATTTGTGCATATTGTGCTTCGGAATGTTTCACAATAATTGCGGTAGTATCCGTGATGCAACTCAAGAGTATTAGTTATATTTTACACACTTAATAAGAGATTAAACATTAGGTGAGATCAGTGAATCAGACTAGATCATGACGGTCTTGACATCACAAAGACCAGCTTTATCTGATCATAGATTCTTTTGGTTTTTCTTGCTATAAAAACCATGTTAAATAAACACAGCTAATTTAAGCAACCAAAGGAAAACTATTTTTAAAAAGTCAAGGTTCAAGAGCCCAACTAAAGCAAACACAGATCGACATTATGGTGACTTCAAATGAAAGTACAACACCTAACATATCAATAAGAGCTTTTGTACACATATGACAGAAATAAAGTCACACTGGTTAGTAATAAGAAGCTGGTGATGCTGTTTGTGGAGCTGTTTAATCCTTCTCTGCTGAGATCTTGATACATTTGATGTGTTTTATTTTCAGTTGATTTCATCTTTGGCTTTGGCTGTAAATTGTGTTTCTCTGCTCTTGTTTCTCTTTCCTTTGTGATTCTGCTTGTTAACAGGTGTTCATCACTAATGCTCAATCCTCATTTAATTATCTCATTAACTTCATCACCGCTTCAGTGTCACTTCAACACTCTGTAGTGTGGACACACATAAGCGCTCTTTGAAACTGAGGATTTTGCTGTGGGATTAAAGGGGTTAAATGTGTGAGATGAAGAAAAACACACTGTGAAATGTACTTTTAACAGAAATATACTGTTAATTTAATTTATGGAAGCAAACTGTAAAAAACTGTAGATTACTGGCAACCACAGCTGCCGGTATTTCACCGTAAAATCAAGAAAAGAAAACAGCAAAATACTGTAAAACCTAACAGTCAACTTCCTGTTGTGTTTTGTGGGTCACCATTGTGCTGGAGAGCAGAGCCTGTGTTTAAGTAAAGGACGGACAGAGAAACACTGATGTTATGCTGCTTGTTGTTTTATTTAAAGGCAGTAACTGTGTAGTTACTGATGTAGTGTGAATCTCTTCAGTTATTTCAATCACACATGAATGTGTGCTGCTGTTATCTGCGAGATATTTGAGTTGAATTGATGCTTTTATTGACTTTGCGTAAATCAGTAGGTTTTTCTTCATGGACTTAAGCAAAATAGTTCTTAAGACCAATATGCTTGCGTTACTTAAACATTATAAATATTAGTTTATAAACAAATGCCAATTGGCCAAATTAAGTGCAGTCGGTTTCTACAAATAAATTTTTTTGCATATTAACATTGTATCAGTTAATGAAATACAGTCTTTCACTGTAAATTTAAACAGTTCTGTAAAACCTAAAATGTTGCTACCGTATTTTTCACGGTAAAGTTCTGGCAACCATAGCTGCCGGTATTTTACCGTAAATTTAACATATTATATATTAACATAACATATTCAACATATTATTTTTTACGGTGTAGTCCACAAGTCATATGGACCAATTCTATGACCGTTTTTGCCCTTTCTGGAGCCTGGCAGACTGTAAACTGTTGTTATATGGAAAATATCCTATTCTGAGGATTCATCACCAATTAATCAATCAATCAAATCAAACAATCAATAATATACAGGGTTTAAAACAACACGAGAGGTTGTAATGAGTGCCATCAGATATTTTCCGTTTTCTTTAATTTCATTAAAAAATAAATAAAAAGTGCAGCATAATTGGAAAGTGGGAAACGTATCAAACATAATCATATCAAGGATAATCAAGCATCATGTGTACTGTAGATTCTTTCATTGCATTTCAGTCTTACGTTGAAAAAACTGATTTTTTTTGAAGTTGTAAATGTAAAAAAAAAAGATCTGAGTGAGTTTTACAATAAAATTATTTTTCAGTTTTTCTGTTATACGCTATTTCTCTGTAATTGTTTGTGAAATTTTACTTAATGAAAAGTGTTTCCACAACAAATTTTTCTTTTATTTAAATACAAAAAAAAAATCTTATTTAAAGCAACAGCAATGACAATTGATCATAAAGTGTACCACTATACCTGTATTCAACCTAAATAAAAGTCATGAACAATTTCAGACCATTGCTTTTCTTTTTTGCAGCTATTTGATTGTGGCTTTGCCCAATTTCTGGAGTTTCCTGGGCTTTTCCAACTAATAAAGGTGAGTAAATAATGACAGAACTTTACTGTACAATACTGAAGATGCTTTATGCAAATCTTATATGATTCTATATTTGTGTACTTGTCTTAAACAACCCATTAATTCCATTAATTGACCTTGCCACGACCCGAAGGTTATGCTCTTCCTCATTTACCAGTCATTATATTCTTAGTATCTCCTCACTGCACACACACCTCCTTGGAGATAGTGTCCTGCTTGTCCAATTAGAAATGGCTACCTGTGCATCAATCACCCAGTCTTACACCTTCACCTCTGGCATGCGAGTCAATGGACGTGTGGAGAGGCAAATTGAGTCATTTTGTTTGCCTTCACCTATGGCTTATGATCTGAAATAAGAAGGCAATCTGATATAAATCAATAAAAAGCAATGAAATGATCAGTTTACGAGTATTCCCCTGTATAACCGCCTTTAAAAAAATCATTCAAAACGCTTCTAACAGAAGATCTCATTCTAGCAGCTCTTCATTTGCTGCTGAGAGAAGCATTTTGCGCATCAACACAGACACCGGCTTTTCACTGAAAAATGCATAGATTTCACTCTTGGAAAAGCACAACAGATCTTTGAAAACAACAAAGGCACAGTGTCTTACAATAAGTATAGCACAATATAAAAGATATAACATCATCAAAGTCAAAACACTTCAGCAGCATTCACCTTCAAAAAGGTGCACTGCCCTGTTTCCAAAACAGAAGGCACATGAAAACTAGAAAAAACTTGTGCCCTTACACTGTGTTTCGTTGTCCTTACAGGAAGCTGGTTCAGAGGCTAGACTCATAAAATGTCAAGCATTCTGTTTGTCTGAGACAACATGTCACTCTGTCAGGGTTGCCATGGAAATGCTGTGGATAGCCAGAGTGTTCATACAGTGCTGAGATGAATGTTAAAAGCACCTTTCTTTTTTTTCTCTCCCCACATTTCTCATACACACTGAATTCTGCCTCTGTTCACATGCCTGCAGGTGAAAAATAGAAAACCATGACTTGCTATGCCTTTTCCCTTTCTTTTTAAGTCTTTGTGCCGTTTTTGGAAAGTAGAAAAAACAGACAAAAATGGAGTGAGAGAGAAGGAATGGGATCAGGACATGATCCATATTGGATTCAAGTTTGCACCAACAATGAATGTCACAAACAGGATCTATATACTGTATATACAGTGCCTTTTTTCACGTTATGTTATATTGCTGCCTTATGCTAAACTGCTTTAAATTACTTTTTTCCCACATCAATCTATACTCCATACACCATAATGGTAGAGCAAAAAACTGATTTTTAACATCTTCGCAAATTTATTATTAATAAAAAACTTAAATGATTCCATTGCGTAAGTATTCATACCCTTATCTGGGACAGTTCAAATTTAGCTCAGGAGCATTCATATTGCTTGTAGATGTCACTACACTTCGAGTGAAGTTAACCTTTGGCAAATTCAGTTGAATGGATATGATCTGGAAAGGCACACACACATATCTTAATAAAATGTCTAACAGCTGATAATGCATATCAGAGCAAAAACCAAGCCCTGAGGTTAAAACAACTGCCTGTAGAGCTCAGAAACAGGTTTGCGTCAAGCCACACTTCTGGGGAGGAGTTCAGAAAAAAATTCTGCTTCATTGAAGGTTCTCAGAAGCATGTAGTCTCTGTTACCCTTAATGGAAGAAGTTTGAAACAACCAGGACTCTTCCTAGATCTGACCTCCTGGCCAAACTGAGCAACTGATGGAGAAGGGCTTTGGTTGGTGTGGTGACCAAGAACCTGATGGTCATTCTAGTTGAGCTCCATGATCATATGTGGAGATAGGAGAAACCTACAGAAGGACAAACATCGCCGCAACACTCCATCGATTTGGGCTTTATGCTGGTGTGTCCAAATTCAATCCTCTCTTCAGTTAAGACACATGAAAACACACTTAGAATTTGCAAAAAAGCAACTAAAGGACCCTCAGACTGTGAGAAATAATATTCTCTGGTCTGATGAACCACAATTCCAAGCATCATGTTTGAAGGAAACCAGCTCTGCTCATCACCTGCAGAGTACCATACCAAAAAATAAAGTGTGCTGGTAGCAGCCTCATGCTGTGGGGCTGTTTTTCAGCGGCAAGGACTGAGGAACTCGTCAGAGTAGAAGAAAAGCTCAATGCACAAAAATATTGAGATAGCCTTAATGAAAACCCAGTCCAGAGCATTCAGAACCTCAGACTGGGCAGAAGGTTTACCTTCCAACAGGACAATGCCCCCAAGCAAACAGCAAGAGTCAATTATAGACAACTGTGTGAATGTCCCCGAGTCCTTGAGTGACAGCCTGAGCTTGAACTCAATCAAATATTTCTGGAGAAACCTGAAAATGTGCATCTGCCCCATCCAACCATCCAACCT
>NW_015505973.1:922226-923083 GCF_001515645.1 Sinocyclocheilus grahami | reverse complement strand
CCACATCAATCTATACTCCATACACCATAATGGTAGAGCAAAAAACTGGTTTTTAACATCTTCGCAAATTTATTATTAATAAAAAACTTAAATGATTCCATTGCGTAAGTATTCATACCCTTATCTGGGACAGTTCAAATTTAGCTCAGGAGCATTCATATTGCTTGTAGATGTCACTACACTTCGAGTGAAGTTAACCTTTGGCAAATTCAGTTGAATGGATATGATCTGGAAAGGCACACACACATATCTTAATAAAATGTCTAACAGCTGATAATGCATATCAGAGCAAAAACCAAGCCCTGAGGTTAAAACAACTGCCTGTAGAGCTCAGAAACAGGTTTGCGTCAAGCCACACTTCTGGGGAGGAGTTCAGAAAAAAATTCTGCTTCATTGAAGGTTCTCAGAAGCATGTAGTCTCTGTTACCCTTAATGGAAGAAGTTTGAAACAACCAGGACTCTTCCTAGATCTGACCTCCTGGCCAAACTGAGCAACTGATGGAGAAGGGCTTTGGTTGGTGTGGTGACCAAGAACCTGATGGTCATTCTAGTTGAGCTCCATGATCATATGTGGAGATAGGAGAAACCTACAGAAGGACAAACATCGCCGCAACACTCCATCGATTTGGGCTTTATGCTGGTGTGTCCAAATTCAATCCTCTCTTCAGTTAAGACACATGAAAACACACTTAGAATTTGCAAAAAAGCAACTAAAGGACCCTCAGACTGTGAGAAATAATATTCTCTGGTCTGATGAACCACAATTCCAAGCATCATGTTTGAAGGAAACCAATTCTGCTCATCACCTGCAGAGTACCATCCCAAAAGTAAAGTGTGCTGGTAGCAGCCTCATGCTG
>NW_015505973.1:913686-921567 GCF_001515645.1 Sinocyclocheilus grahami | reverse complement strand
TCAAATATTTCTGGAGAAACCTGAAAATGTGCATCTGCCCCATCCAACCTGACAGAGCTTGAGAGGTGAAGAGGTGAGGTGAAGAATGGCAAATAATTGCTAAATGCTGATAAGCAAAGCTTGTCGCATCAAACAAAAAAGACTTAGTTAAGGGTATGAATACTTATGCAATGTACTTATTTCAGTTTTTTTAATTTTTAATTTACGAAGTTGAGACAATTCTGTTTTTGCTTTGTCAATATGATGGAGTGTAGATTGATGTGGGGGAAAAAAGTACATTTAAGCAGTTTAACATAAGGCAGCAACATAACAAAACGTGAAAAAAAATGAAGGGGCATGAATACTTTTGCAAGGCACTGTATATATATTCGCTGCTTTTTCAAACTAAAGAACAAAATACATACTAGATTTCTATTTTAAATAAACTCTCTTTTCTATTCAGCAAAGAAACATTTAAAAATGGCATCTACCATGGTTTTGCACAAAGATATAATGCAGCTGTTTTCAATATTAATAATAATCAAATCAGCATATTAGAATGATTTCACGTGACACTGAAAACTGGAGTAATGGCTACTGAAAAATCTGAATTGCCCTCACAGAAATAAATTATTTCAAAAATATTAAAATAGAAACCAGTTCTTTTAAATTATAATATTTCACAATCTTGTGGTTTTCCATTTTTTAAAAGCAAATAAATGCAGTGAGCATAAGTATGGAAAGCCTGTTTCCATGCATACAAAATAAAAAAGGTAATTGCGACATTTTATCTCACAATTCTGATCCCCCCCCCCCCTCAAAATTCTGCGTTTATATCTCACAATTCTGAATTGTGAGAAAACAAGATTTCAAGAGACTTCCTAAAAAAACCAAAACATTAAAAATCTTACCAACCTTACATTTTTGAAATGTTGAATGTTAGTGTACATACAGTCATCCAAATTTATATTTTAGTTTACAAAACCATTTTTTTAATCATCTGGGCATAAAGAGGATTTAAGGTCATGAGAAACCGATACAGCTGGTGGTGTACAAATGTGAAGTATATGCATTTACTTGTTATCTAAATAATCATTCTGGCCAGGAGTGCATTGGAGCTGAAACACAACCTCTTAAAGGGTGCACAGACAGGAGACTTCCCTCTAAAATTAGATTAGTTACTGGCTAGTCACATTGACTGAGATATTAACAGTGTATAAGTGGGAGAGACCAAGAGTGAAGGCAAGACGAAGGGTGAGCGTAGTTCGTCCCCAAGAGATTTTTCAGGTATCCCATATAGCATACTAAAGCATTAGACTACATTGAATCATGAACATTAACACTTTAGCTGCATGGACCAACCTACTGAAACTTCCAAATGACTTCCAGCTGACACAACAGCAGATGGCTTTGGACTGCAGACGAAGCTGCTCTGGGCGTGATGGTGAATCTGAGTGAGAAAGACATTGATCAAATCCGAGAATTCACTGCATAGTAAGTATTTATTGAACAGTGCCTTTAATGAAACTCTTTATTGTACAGTGCCTTTAATGAAACTGATAATATGCAGTGGACATTTTTTTGTATTCATATTTATTTAGATAATTACAATAAAAAATGTAGTCTTGAATACACCTCCAGTTTCTGAATTAAAATTAATTTTTTGGTCTGACCCAATCGATTTGTGGGCAGTGCTCCGATTTGCACAGCTGCCAGTAAGAATAAAAAAAGGAAAAAGAATATGATAAACTACATGATAATATATTATCAATGGTGTCAAATGGTGTAATTCCAACATTTTTAAAAGACTTTTCTTTTTAGTTTGACTCATTGCATGTTCCTGTTAACTGCAGCATCAAATTCAGATGTAACACAAAATCTTGAGAAATGTTTTTACAGGCACTTGAAGTGTATGAAATGGGTACTTTTCCTCTCACCAGAGAACTACCGTAGGTTTTTGGAGTTCATGACAGTTTAAATCCTCAAGAGGTGCAGGAGGAATCTATTAAAAAGGACTTTCAGTCTCTGAATAAAGACAGCAGTGAACAGTGAGTGCAAATAGATAAAGAAAGCAGCAGAGAAACACTTCACCCACACTCTGTCATTTAACAGTGTGAAATTCATCACGAGCCTTTCATAAGCATTCACAGCCCACCTTTACATTGTCAGTCTATTTGTGCATATTTCTGGGTGAACTGCTTACACAAGCATGTAGAGAGGGTTACTGGGTTTCTCTACATCTGTTTTGATACCAACCTACTGAAACTTCCAAATGACTTCCAGCTGACACAACAGCAGATGGCTTTGGACTGCAGACGAAGCTGCTCTGGGCGTGATGGTGAATCTGAGTGAGAAAGACATTGATCAAATCCGAGAATTCACTGCATAATAAGTATTTATTGAACAGTGCCTTTAATGAAACTCTTTATTGTACAGTGCCTTTAATGAAACTGATAATATGCAGTGGACAATTTTTTGTATTCATATTTATTTAGATAATTACAATAAAAAAATGTAGTCTTGAATACACCTCCAGTTTCTGAATTAAAATTTATTTTTTGGTCTGACCCAATCGATTTGTGGGCAGTGCTCCGATTCGCACAGCTGCCAGTAAGAATAAAAAAAGGAAAAAGAATATGATGATAAACTACATGATAATATATTATCAATGGTGTCAAATGGTGTAATTCCAACATTTTTAAAAGACTTTTCTTTTTAGTTTGACTCATTGCATGTTCCTGTTAACTGCAGCATCAAATTCAGATGTAACACAAAATCTTGAGAAATGTTTTTACAGGCACTTGAAGTGTATGAAATGGGTACTTTTCCTCTCACCAGAGAACTACCGTAGGTTTTTGGAGTTCATGACAGTTTAAATCCTCAAGAGGTGCAGGAGGAATCTATTAAAAAGGACTTTCAGTCTCTGTCATGGGTACAGAAGATTATAAATAATACAGAATTCGTATTTGTTTTTTTTTTAGATTATAAAAATGCAGAAAGTTTTCTGTGAGCAGTAGGTTTAGGTGTAGGGCGATAGAAAATACAGTTTGTACAGTATAAAAACAATTACGCCTATGGAGAGTCCCTACAAGGATTGTGCACCAGACGTGTGTATGTGTACTTATTTTGTGTACTCAACGGAAGTCTGAAATGTCCTCATTAAGATAGCGAAACAAACGTGTGTGTGTGTGTTTGTGTATAATTTACCAGAACCTGTCATTTTGAACTCATTTATGGTTCCATGAAGAACCTTTAACATCCATGGAACTTTAACATTGCACAAAAGGTTCTCCATAGTGGAAAAAGTTTCTTTAGACTATTTAAATGCTCTTCACACTTAAAAAAAAAAAGTCCTGAAGTCATTGTTTCCTGAAACTATTTATCTTTGTGCCCAGAGATGTGATCAAAACCAAATATTCCTTAAGGCAGTAGCAATATAATTAAGCCCACTAACTGAAAGTGCAGTGCTAAAAACTGGTGAAAATATTGAGCTCCAATAAGCAAATAGACATTACTTCATGTCCTCTCACTCCTTAGGTATTCAGAAACATAAATATAATGGAGAAAATGAAAAGTAAAACAATACCAGCATGCTAGACTAAACAATTTTTTGTAAAGCAAACTATATATATAAAAAAAAAAAATTCTACACTATAAATAAAGCCATATACACAGCATTCTGATACAAAATGGAGGCATATCATTTATAACCAGCAACACAATTTCAAAAGAGCTTAAAATACACGCTGCTATAGGACCATCTTTCCATTTTTATTACTTCACATCCGTTTACAAAAATCCTTAACCATTTTATAAAAGTGGAGTGATTTTTGAAATCTAACCAGTAGTGTGGTGAATCTCTAAACCAGTTAATTTCCCCAGAGTGAACATAGCAGTTAAATTCTTTTGTGAAAAATTTGTTAAATACAATCAAGAGATGGCATCAAGTGACCAAACAGACCATAGCAGGATCACAAAAGATATTCACATTTTGATTCAAACAGCTTGTGAACTCTAAGATATTGCACTTTAAAGCTTCCAAGTAAAGTTAAGCTGTAAACGTTTTATGCCTTAGGGCCGAAGGCATAAAAAGTCTCTTAAAAAGAGAAAACCCTTCTTGATTTACACATGATGCAACATGGCAACAAATCCATTTTGAATGGACCACCTATAAACACTTACACTCCCACACCATATTAAAGGAATATGATTAAGAATATAAAATAAAATCATTTAAAAATATTCTCTTTGGTTGATTATTTTGCTCTTAGTGTGATTTTCTGAAGAAAATTTTAATTCTCAGTGTTTCTCACACACCACGGCAGTCCATTGTTTGAGAATTCTAAAGGCACGCATTACCGAATCTTTGTATGTGGCCCAAAGCACGGCTGGAATTCATCCTGTCCTGCCTTGATCTGAAATGACAATGTGTGAACAAATGGCGGCCAAGAACACAAGTTATTCAGTTATTCCTGAACTCTACCCATGTTTACAAAGCCTCTCCCCTATGACACATTAGTCAGCCATTTGTCTCTCATTAACTGTCTCAAAAGACAATCAATCCAAAGTATTGCCTACATAGTTTCTGCACGTAGTTTTCCGTTGAACAATATGAACTTTTCCTTCAAAAGAAAATATGTCTAATACAGAAGGGAGAATAACAGGTTTGTCCTGCACACGCCTCCCAGCAGTTTTTCAGTTCTGACAATAAAAAAAAAAACACCCTATACACAATATGTAGCGTCCATCCTTTTGAGCTTATTTGCTCATGAAGAGATTCATCAGTCCGGCATTATGCAGCTCTTGCCACAACCTCATTTCCATTCGCATGTCATGATTGGCATAGAAATGCACTGGATGTTGCTGTTTGTCGTAGTAGTGGTCCGAATACAATCTGTAGTCAGGGGTCATGAACCCATAAGCATCAACCTGTTAATAAAACAAGCATCATCATATCACTAACTTTCCTTGGCAGACAAAAAGATTAAAAGGTTAATGCTCCATCGTGTTTGAAAATAATGTACTACCTACACTAAAGCCTAACTGATAGTATTAACAAAAGCAACTGTGAGATGAAAAAAAACATTCGCTGAAGCAACCATGTAATTTTAGCTTGCTTCTACAAGTCTTTGAGCTTTTTTATCATGACTCGTGTTTCACCGGACTTGTACATGATCATGCAATGCTGTAAACCTACCAAGCAAGTTTACTACATCAGAGAAAAGCCATGCATGTGATGCAAATGTCAAAATGTATTCAACAAATCATGCACTGTGGTAAAACCTTTTTGCGGTCCTAACATAATATTATGCAAGGAACTGCACGAAAATAATACTTTGTTATAATCTGCCCCTGTAATCATAATTTACGTGAGAAGGAAAAAAAGTTATTTCAACTGGAAACAGCAGTGAATTTTATGTATAAGTACATTTTGAATGTTTTTTTCTATGAGACTGGGTTGATTTTATGACAGCAATAGTCTTTAATATGTCCAACCAAGGTCACCTGTCTGTATAGACTACACATCTAACATAGGTTAAATAAGTGTTTCAACCTTTGACAATCTTGTAAAGCTACTGTAGGTGTTTGCATACAATTTAAGGTACAATGATCTGTCAACACTGTCATTATGTTTTTATCAATTGTGACACAAAACAGACAGAGAAGGACATGGGTGTTGCTACTCATTTTACAGCAGGGCACATTCTTAAGGAACCTTTTTGGTGTCATTAAAATCTCATTAAAAAAAAAAACACAAAAAACAAGCAAACCTGGTCACATGTATGAATAGCAGCTAGGAGCATTACTGCTCCTGTGGACGGCCTGTAAATTCTTCTTGCGCCTGTTTTCAGAAGTCTGGAATGCAGGAACCTTGATGAGGAAAATGAAAGTGTTAAACTTCGAAGACCAAACAAAATAAAAAACATACTACATTTAAATCATCCAACCGCTTCTGGATGATCTGTGGTCAGATATGCATGTAAGTTCTGCAATAAAGACAAACATTGAGAGAAAGGTTAGCATGTTTCAGAGCAGTTGAAAACACAGTTTTCACATTAAAACAACAACGGCTAACAATTAAAAACAAAAAATTTAATTGAAAATTAATTGGACCGTTTTTTTACTATACAAAAACAGTATTATTGTGAAATACTGTTACAACTTAAACTGTTTTAAAGGTTTACTATTGTAATACATTTTAAAATGTAATATATTCCCGAGATGGAATTTTCAGCAGCCACTGCTCCAGTCTTCAGTGTCACATGATCCTTCAGAAATCATTCTAATATACTGATTTAGTGCTCAAGAAACATTTCTTACTATTATCAAAGTTCAAAACAGTTGACTCGAACAGTAGCTGCTTAATTTTTTGTGGAAACCATGATACATTTTAGGATTCTATGATGAACAAAGTTTAAATGAACAACATTTATTCAAAATATAAATCTTTTGTACATCTCTTTACTGTCACTTTTGATCAACTTAATGCAATCTTGCTGAATAAAAGTATGAATTTCTTTCACCGGTCACAGTGGAGTTGTAATGTTTAGATGTTTTAATTTGGGTCGTTTAATTAAGTATTTTTCATTGTCACCTGGATAAAATGCCTCAGAGGAGACACGAGAGCAGTGGATTTATTGATGTATTTATGCTACTGTATATTGCTGCTGCCACACAGATCTAAAATAAACAAGCGATTTATTTCCCAGCTGTTTACCTTCACAGACATAACCGACTGTTTTTGTAACTCGTGTGTTTTTAACGTAAACTTGTGTGTGAATGAGAACTTAGTTTAGTACTCACATGCTGTGACAGCCGCTTTCTGCTTCCACTCAAAATAGGCATTTTCAAAATGATATAATAAATGATCTGTGGAGTATTTTGAGCTGAAACTTCACAGACACATTCTGGGGACACCAGAGACTTATATTACATATTGTGAAAAGGGGCATAATAGGTCACCTTAACCTGTGCATATTTCTCTCGTGATCCGGACGGGACAATTTTAGCCAGAAGCCATGGTTTGACGTTATGAACATCTTAAATGATGAATTTATTACAAACACGCAGCTTTTCACTGCACAAGATGTTTATTGATGGACTGGAGTCATGTGGATTATTGTGTTTTTATCAGCTGTTTGGACTCTTGTTCTGATGGCACCCATTCACTGCAGAGGATCCATTGGTGAGCAAGTGATGTCTTCATATTCAATGGCCTGAGAACATTTTCAGCACATTTTGAGTGAATTATTCTTTTAGGAACACACACACATTGCAAACACTTTTGCACAATCACATTTATGCAACACCTAACAACAGTTCATTACCAACTCATTCTCAAACATTATTACGTGGTACTGGTACAACAGGTTTCCCCAAGGGAAATTTTGAAATTCCCTGAACTACTAACAGAATCGCAAGATTTAATGCCATCTAGTATACCGTGCCATTTCTTGACCTTTAGTTTTTTTTCTCTTACCATGCTTGTGTTAAAATTAGAGATTTGCCCTTTTAAAAGCATCTGGGCTACATTTCACACAACAGACCCTACTTTCAAAGCAATGATTATGCACTTCTCTAGAGAATACACTTCACCGGAGTAAAGCCAAAGCAGAGAGATTCTACGCCTGACTGAACTAAAGGAGCAGAACCAAAGCCATAGATCTCCTGTTGTTCATTTCGGTCCCTTACTGGAGAACAAAGCAGATAACTAAGGAAAAGTGATATCCCAACTGGTTTCTGCCTAACTACTTAAACATCTAAGGGAGTTAATTCCTTGCACTTCCACATTTATAAGCCTCTATTCTTTGTGAAGCTGTTTTGGAACAATATGTAGGCTATAGCGGAAAGTGCTGTGCAAATAAGCTGAAATTGAAATCCTACCCCACTACAGAAAAAAGG
>NW_015505973.1:912562-913344 GCF_001515645.1 Sinocyclocheilus grahami | reverse complement strand
CATAGTGTTGGTTGAGAATGTGTAGAAGGAAGTCCGGGCTCCCACATCATTCTCAAACCCTTTAAGAGCCGCACCATTTACTCTACAGATGGAAAAGAATCATTGTGATATTAATCAAACATGACTTACCTTCATTTTTAGAAAAAGAAGAGTCTAAATAATGAAAACATAACCTGAAACACTGATTTAAGGGAAAACTACACCATTAAAAAAATTACACAAATCAGTCAGACTTTCAGTCTAGTGCAAAAGACATGCTATTACTGTCTTTTTGAGATTTGTATCACTTTGAGGAGCACCAACATAATAAATATTAATATCTCTTAATGATCAACCTCCTCACCTGAAGACATAGTCATGTTCATCAATCTCCTTTCCTTTCCTTGAACCATTCAGTATTCCCCCGTTTCCCACCACAGCACAGCGAATACACTTGGATCCGTTTGCGCTATTCTCCCAGTCATCAAACATCAACCGATTTGCAGGTGTATTTAAAATTCCCAGTGAGCTGTTCAACACTGTGAATAACAACAGACACAAAACCAACCAAACAACCATAAAAATTGATTCATGTTAAGCGTATCATTTTACTTGAATCCCTGCAGGAATGAATAGATAATATAATTACAAGTAACACCACAAAATAATTACACATTCAATACATGTAGTTCATTAGTATGGAGTCAGAAGTAGTATTAATAAATACTTTCAAGTTTCAAAAGCAAAATGTAGGTATCTATTTTAAAATAACTAAAATAAATAATTGAAACAAATCAATAATT
>NW_015505973.1:910604-911035 GCF_001515645.1 Sinocyclocheilus grahami | reverse complement strand
GTCAAGACAATAAAAAGCAGATGACATAAGAGAAAAGGAAATCAAAAGTATGTATAAAGCAGAGGTATAAATCAAATGAAAACACATGGAAGAGAAAGTATAAAATGCCTGAATGCCTTTTCCATTATTGCTTCACTGTGCAAAATGTGAAAATTATGCAAATGTGTTGGGAAACGGATTACTGGCATCATACTTCAAAAAAATAATAGTTCACCCAAAAATATAAAAAATTGCTCACCCTCAGGCCATCTAAGATGTAGATGAGTTTGTTTGTACATGTTCAGATTTGGAGAAATGTATTATTACATCACTTGCTCACCATTGAATCCTCTGCAGTGAATGGGTGCTGCCAGAATGGGAGTCCAAACAGTCGATAAAAACATCATAATCATCAAGTAAATCATATGACTCCAGTACATGAGTTAAAAAAA
>NW_015505973.1:908419-908749 GCF_001515645.1 Sinocyclocheilus grahami | reverse complement strand
CCCATCTTTCTCAATAACATTTGTTATTCATGGACATGCATTAAAATAGGGCTGTCAGATAATTAAAATATTGCATTGCTATTAATCTCTTATTTCTTTTTTTATTGTGTTAGCACATTAAGTTCCTTTTTAAAGAAAGAAAACAAAATAATGTGTATAATATGTAGCCTTTTGTGTTAATTATGTGATTTTTTGAAAGAAGTCGCAGTAAAAACAATAATATTAGCAAAGATGCACTCAATATATATTTTTTGTTCAATATAGCAGCTGTCTTGAACTTTGACACTTATGTAGCGTCTGGACCAATCAAACACAATATATATTTTGTTA
>NW_015505973.1:902664-903224 GCF_001515645.1 Sinocyclocheilus grahami | reverse complement strand
AGGGCACATTCTTAAGGAACCTTTTTGGTGTCATTAAAATCTCATAAAAAAAAAAACAAAAAAAAAACAAGCAAACCTGGTCACATGTATGAATAGCAGCTAGGAGCATTACTGCTCCTGTGGACGGCCTGTAAATTCTTCTTGCGCCTGTTTTCAGAAGTCTGGAATGCAGGAACCTTGATGAGGAAAATGAAAGTGTTAAACTTTGAAGACCAAACAAAATAAAAAACATACTACATTTAAATCATCCAACCGCTTCTGGATGATCTGTGGTCAGATATGCATGTATAATGGCCACTGAACTGTATTATTGACCACTGTTGCATGCAACAAATTTCCACTGTAGCTGTGCTAGTTTTATGTGTCTCTTACTACTCATCACGGTTTCCACAAAAATATTAAAGGGGTCATATGATGCTATTTTAAAGATCATTATTTTGTGTATTTGGTGTAACAGAATATGTTGACATGCTTTAATGTTCAAAAAACATTATTTTTCAAATACTGTACATTATTGTAGGTCCTCTATGCCCTGCCTCTCTCAAACGCGTCGTTTTCAA
>NW_015505973.1:902163-902376 GCF_001515645.1 Sinocyclocheilus grahami | reverse complement strand
TCACACACACACACACACACACACACACGTCGCGTTACTCTGCACTGCGCAAAACTCTAAACTAATTTAACTCTAAACTAAACTAAACTAGCAAATACTTAAACTAATAACAAAACATACTTACAGTCACTGATTCAGAAGCGCCAGATTGTCATAGCAAAGTCGGAATTGACCCTTTTTTTTTTTTTTTGAAAAAACCTTTTTTCACCACCA
>NW_015505973.1:900543-902153 GCF_001515645.1 Sinocyclocheilus grahami | reverse complement strand
AAAAACTGTCGTCCATAAAATGCGTTGCACAAATTTGAACATCTGGGTTGTGCTGTTCTGTTGTAAATGAATCTTAACCAATGATTCCTAATTGCATCTACTACCGGAAGGCCAAATAAAGTGCTTTTACTTTCACACTGAAACACAGCGTCTCCCTGACATGGCTTCATCAACACGACTGCTGTTCCTGAAACCACGCCTTCATTCTTTGCGTGCACATTTGGGCGGCATTATGCTAGTTTTCCACATAGTGACGTAGATATGTGGGGGCGTGTTAGAACGAGCCATTTTAGGTAGGCGTGGCTGACTCTTAACTTTTATAAAGAATATCTCTTTGGATTTGAGACTTTAGTCTTTGCAACTTTACAGATCTTCTTTATGCACCAAGAGCTTGTAACACTTCAAAGAGAAAGGAAAACTTGAAATCGCATCATATGACCCCTTTAAGAACCGCAACTGTTATCAACATTGATAATGATAAATGTTTCTTGAGCAGCAAATCAGCATATTAGAATGATTTCCGAAGGATTGTGAGATACTGAAGACTGGAGTAATGGCTGTTTAAAATTCAGCTTTGCCATCATAGGAATCAATTACATTTTAAATGACATCAAAATAGAAAATTGTAATGTTGTGAAATATTTTTACAATTTGAAAACGGTGTTGAACAAATAAATGCAGAGACATTAAAAAAAAATCAACTCTAAAGATTTGAACAGCAGTGTATTTTGGAAGCAGACATTTAATAAGTGGGATAATGTGCAGTTAGCTGCTTTGCATTTCTTGATCTCTCTGTCTGGAATTCATTTGGCAATAATTACTATCCGAGTGTACAGTATATTATCCCTTAGTCTATGTTTGCAAAGCTTACCTGTTTCTGAGGTAGCGGGTAAAGTCTGGGTGGTAGATTTTGAATTTTTCTACCGTCACATCTTTACCAAAGTATGCAGGGGGACTGAAAGAGATATGCATTATAATTAAATTGAGTCTTAATTGTGTATATAATGTATAATATTATAAAAGTGTCTTTTATCTACAAAAATCAAAACATTGAGAGATGGATGTCATGAGAGATGGACTTTATCAGTTGTAGTGATCAACGATATGCATAAGCTATGTCAGTTTACATAATGTTGTTATGATATTTACTTTTTGCTGCGCTCAGGGCCTTTAACAATTGCTGTGTGTGTGGAAGCCGCCTTCATAAGAATATAATCTCTGTCATGGTCTGGCAGGAATATATACCTGGTCTCCTACACAGATGGAGATGAACAGCGACAGAGAGACATTTGTCAGCAAACAACGTCACAACTCAACATCAACACAACTCCCGAAGCAAAAGGGTAGAGGAAGGCACTATCAACGCAAAGATCACGGGTTCTGTCATAGAACAGATCATAGTCAAAGAACTCAATTTCACTCAATATAATATAAAAATGTTGACAAACAGTGGAGTTACTGCGTCTTATCTTTGCTTGGTAGTGTACTACCCAGACAACAATGGATACCTTGGATATAGGTGGACCTCTGTAGCCTATGCGAGCGTATCTACGCATGGAGTTTCTCATAGTGTTGGTTGAGAATGTGTAGAAGGAAGTCCGGGCTCCCAC
>NW_015505973.1:888914-900019 GCF_001515645.1 Sinocyclocheilus grahami | reverse complement strand
TATTTTAAAATAACTAAAATAAATAATTGAAACAAATCAATAATTGTGTGTAATTAATGTAATTAATCAATAAATGTAATTAAAATTAAAAATAGGCATTAATAACCAGATTGATAATTAGTAGTATTTAAAAAAAACAATTGTGAATATTTATCTAGGTGATTTTTTATTTTTTTTTGCTGCAAAACATTTCTAAATAATTGCATTATCTAAAAATGCTGACAAAACCCGAGCATAAAAGTAATGGCACGCTAATGGCTAAATCACTCTGAAACCTTGGACAATAAAAACACTCGGAGCAGGTAAATTTGAAGTTTTAGAAGACTAGTGACTTCAAGCAGATCCCCAAAAACAACATACCTTCGGCACTAACACCTCCCCAGCCGTGTGCTCCACCATAGTGTCTCAACCGCTGGTACTCTTCTGGAGTGAAATGCTTTGCCCACTGAAGCACTGGAATATTGTGCAGAAACATCTCAGCAAACTGAGTCTGAGGTACACGTTTCCTAATGTTGTTGGGACAGTTCTGCAATAAAGACAAACATTGAGAGAAAGGTTAGCATGTTTCAGGGCAGTTGAAAACACAGTTTTCACATTAAAACATCAATGGCTAACAATTAAAAACAAAATTTTATTGAAAATTAATTGGACCGTTTTTTTTACATGAATTAATGTATTTACTATACAAAAACAGTATTATTGTGAAATACTGTTACAACTTAAACTGTTTTAATGGTTTACTATTGTAATACATTTTAAAATGTAATATATTCCCGAGATGGAATTTTCAGCAGCCATTGCTCCAGTCTTCAGTGTCACATGATCCTTCAGAAATCATTCTAATATACTGATTTAGTGCTCAAGAAACATTTCTTACTATTATCAAAGTTCAAAACAGTTGACTCGAACAGTAGCTGCTTAATTTTTTTGTGGAAACCATGATACATTTTAGGATTCTATGATGAACAAAGTTTAAATGAACAACATTTATTCAAAATATAAATCTTTTGTACATGTCTTTACTGTCACTTTTGATCAACTTAATGCAATCTTGCTGAATAAAAGTATGAATTTCTTTCACCGGTCACAGTGGAGTTGTAATGTTTAGATGTTTTAATTTGGGTCGTTTAATTAAGTATTTTTCATTGTCACCTGGATAAAATGCTGCTGTTCTGTTGTGACTGACTAACCTTAGCTTACCACATACTGTTTTGCTTTTTGTCCAGACTACATTTGAATGACCACTGCTTTTGTACAAACACTTGAATGGATCTGGATTTAAGCAGGTGGCTTCTGGAAATTGCACTCACTCACGATACACACCAGACACGATAGAACACAATACTAGGCTAAAAAACACTCACTGTTTGTGAAGGAACGTCATCTGTGGCATACCAGTCACCAAAAAAGTCTGGCTCTGTGGGTTTTGCCACTGGTTTTAAGGAGCTTATGATTGACTTTGCTTTATCTGACGTTGCTTGATCAGACTTTGTGTCGTTTCCTGACTCTGATGAATCCCGAAGACTTGATTGCTGCAATGAATTATGCTCCAGCTCTTCAGAAGAGTCCAGTTTATTCTCAGCAGACAATTGATATTCCAAAGAACTGCGGTCATTCTTGTAAGAAAAAAACCTGTAGGCAAGAAAAGAAAAAATAAGCAATGTTTTTTCACTTTGCCTCACTATTTGAAAGTCATTTAAGCAGAACTGGAAATACAACTTTACAATTCTGCAAAATGGCCTAAGGTTGATGATACATGGGACAACTTTTTGAGCAATGTTGCTTGGGCACTTTTTCACCAGCAAAATTGCTCAAAAAGTTACCCGTGTATTATAGGTTTTAGGCATGCAATTCAGCATTCATGAGTCAGTAACATACCCTGAAGATTCACAAGCCATAGCTACCAGTGAAAATCTGAATAAGGAACAGAACAAATGCTCTAAAGGTTTCTCTAATGAAATGTGATTCTCAACTGTCTCAAATACTGGAGAATAAAGCTAAATTCAGAGTCACAAAGGCTTATATTATGAATTTTGTGTTTTTTTTGTCTTCACAATTCCTGCTATTCTTTTTCTGTCATGTGTGGAATGACAAGAACGCTGTTTGTGAACCACTGTTTCAGTATGTAGAAATGGTCCAGTAACTTTTACTCCGCATACAAACTCAGTAATGTCTGAAAATCAAACCATAATCTTTTATGAAACCGCATAGAATTTATCTTTAGAAGCATTAAAGTCGAATTAAATAAAGAAAATAAATAAATCTCTCAAAATGAAAAAAAAAGAAAAAAAGTTTAAAACAAAAAGAGCCAGCTTCACATCACAAAGTAACTGTCACCTTATGTAGCATTCAAAGACAGCAGACTTGCAGCAGCCCTTTAGCTCAAGGAAAACTGGCAGAATGTGTGAACAGACAGAGAAAAGAATTGTAAAAGAAGTCAAAAAATAAAATTAAAAAAAGTCTCGTACCTGAAGGGAAACTCCTGTCAAGCGATAAGGGGAAGTCGAGCAGCAGTGTGCCTGGTTTAACAACAACACGAGTCACGACTCTCACGCGCACACAGAGCTCGAGAGGCGGCCCTACTGTAAAATGAGCAACAGTGTTGCCAGATTGGATGGACGATTGCCAGCCCAAAACCCTCCCAAAAACGCCCAAACCTTTAACTGTCAAAATAATGTGATGAAATATGTAAACCAAGGTTGCTAAGGGCCATTTTTACCTCCTTAAAACAAAATAATGACAAAAATATATAAATATAACGTTAGATAAATTTCCCAGGTAAACGGATCGAATCTGGGCAAATAGCCTACATGAAAGAGAATTGGGCTACCGAACATGAATAAAATATACAAGCAGACAGTCAAAACGGCAATCAAGAAATGCATCATTTTCAATATCAATTTAAATGCAAAAAGTGGCCAATATAAGTGAAAGGAAAAAGCAACGTAATTAGCAGATATTTCACACTCGTTCGTGCACTCACTATGATGGTCAAAACTGTGTCATTCAACATACTGAATTATAATCCGACAATTAAAAATAACAAATGCGCTTACCCGTTAATATTGTCATAACACAGACCTTTGCACAGTCAAAACTCATCAAGTCTAGCAGTTTGCAAGGATTTATCAATTTTGAGCGTTTATACGATAAAAGACAGGACCGTATAAACCGACATATTTAGTTTCAGGTTTGATTCATTAATTCAAATGTGCTCTGATTTCGGAATTGCAGTGATAGAGCCTTCGTGTCATCTCGCTCCACAATAATTCACGTTCTGAGAGTTGAGTCACTCTCCCATTCTTTTAACTTATATTTAGGCATTGTGATTACTTGAATATACAGTCACTACATTCAAAATCAGATACGTTATAACATCACGCTAAAAACTTGTCACTCATGAATCATTAAGTCTGTCTGCTGAGCCCTTGTGATAAGTGCGAGGTTTGCATCAGCAGTGTGTGTGTGTGTGTGTGTGTGTGTGTGTGTAGTAACGTTGTGATGACTGATTGGATGCAGTACATGCATACTTGGGCTTGTTTGTTAAACAATTAGCCTATGCAATTTACATGTTTGAAAACCGCCAAACTGACCCCAAACCAGCCCAAATTTTGTCCACCCGCCCAATCTGGCAACACTGGCTAGCAATTGATCAACTCCCCTGCCCCTGCCCCCAAAGGAAGTCACAACATATGAGAAGAACAGTGGGATGGTTACTATTGAGTGAGTGAGTGAGTGAGTGAAGTGACATGTGGCCAAGTATGGTGACGTACATATTTCATTTTTTTTTACAATTTAATAACCATTTTGCCATCACGCGATTGTTTTAAATGGACCTGTGATGTAACAAATACATTTCTAAATGTATAAATATTACTGTATTCTGATGAGGTCATGAAACTACATGCACATTATTGACAGGAAAATATTGTACAAAACAGTTTAACAATGACCATTTTTTTGTCAACTTTCCAAGTGCAGAACAGTAGAAAAGCTTGAAAGTGCTCTCAAATAAGATTGCAATGGATTTAAGTTCGGATGAAAGCTGCAGCTCATTCCACCAGTGACTGTGGAACAACTTGAATGGAATAAATGGAATAACTGAAAGGGGGGGAAAAAAAAAAGGCAAACAAAACGCAGATCTGAATATTGTCTCAAGTTAAAGTTGGGACTCTCAGGGTGTGGACTGTGGAGAGCGAGTGATTATAATTGTTGGGTATTACAAGAGGGGGAGAAATAAAAAAAGTCAACAAACTAATTTTCAATATTTATTTTCATACAGACAAGATTATTTTCTCTATTTTTGAAAACATAGCTATTAAACAACCAAAATACAGGATGTGGGTAAAATAATCAAATTAAGAGCTACATGTTAAAGGGCACATTTAAGTTACTAAAAAACATAGGCATAACAAAAACTTTTTTGAAAACAATTAAGAGGTAATGGTGAAATGATCTCAGACATTAATTAAGATAATAAAAGTAGTGTTTTTCCAGACCACAGTTACAAAAGGCCAGTAAAATGGCGACCGGCGCTTGGATTTTGAACACTACACTCACAAAAGAATTGTTCATTGGCACAAGTTGGACTGACACACACCGGCCATGCCAACCACACTGCCGTTCGAAGGTGGAAAGACAGCCAAGGACCTGGACTTCTAACCTTCACGAAACACATCTGAAACATTCTCAGAATGTTTTAAAGTTCTGAACCTCACACTGGGGTTCTGAGAAAATGCATCCAACTGACTTTGAATACACATGCACACATTTAAGTGTGATGCCAACAGGTGACTCGTGAAATTATGCCTCAGAGAAATCTCAGTATTTATGCTTGGCCACATTACAGAGTCTGCTGCATTCTGCAAATGGTCTCTAGTGAGGACAGATTGAGCTCACTCTGGCGTTCCCTCTCTGTCCTGAAATGAGACACCTGATCCTCTCATTAGAGAACAGGAATGAGGCACTTTTCATTCTGACCTTTTGGATGTGGCTGCGTTCACTAAACAGCTCACACATCAGCAAGAATCTGATATACAAAATCCATCAAAAAATGGTACAAGAAAGCAGTCTCACATTGGGAAGTTGGTTACGGCTAGCTCACGTAGTTCAACTTTTGATAAGCAATTTATTTTGGCACATAAATCAACTTCTCTAACAAAAGAGTAGTTTTCAAAAGGAAGTTCTCTTTGGATACAAGACCTAAAGTTGCCCAATCAGATTAAACACCTGGGTCAAACTTTTATCAAGATAACAGGCCTAACATTCGCTGCTTTTCTGGCCTGCACCATTGTTGTTCACTTGAAAGGTTTTTAGAAAAATCTCCTAATAAAACCAAACGTTTTGCAAAAAATCAAAGAACAATGTAGGGACTTCATAAAAAGAAACAATGGAGACTTGTGAGAGTTTTGAAGCACTTGAAGAGTGCTGAACTGCACTCTGTTCTTCTCTTGGGTAGACTCTTCGCTTGGTTTACACTGAGAAGAGAGAGAACAAGAGAGACTGGAGGGCTTTTAGCTGTGCTTAAAACCACAGAACAAATACCAGTCATGCTACATCTCCCCGGGCTCACAGTCATTTTACCAAGGAGGAGGTTCCTGGATCAACATCTTGGTGTTAATGCTAGAACAACATTCATGTAAACTAAAAGTAATTTCCAAACAATGGAATGGGATTTGTTTTTGTTTTTTAGACTAGTGAGCCATCAATTAATCATTCAGACCAATGTGTGAATTGGAGTGATCCATTAAAAAATATAATAAAAATGATAATATTAATAACAACCATTGCTCACAAATCAGACATTTCTATGGCTTTCAAGCAGTGTTATTTTAGTAACAATTATATAGTATTAAGTATCATTTTTGAATCTTGAATTACTAATGTATTTTTTTCATAATTAAAATGTATTATTTTTTATATATTTTCAATTATTATAAGTTTTAGAAGGGTTGTCATTTTTATTAGCCTTTGTTTTTTTATTTTCTTTATTTCAGTTTAGTTTTAGTAATTTTAGTGCTTCAAATCCAACTTAGTTTTCCATTTAATATTTAGATTTCATTTTTATTTCAATTAATGAAAATATTTTTTTTGTTAACACTGCTTGCAGGCCACTTTTACTCAAAAATATTTTGTTCTTGTGCAGACAAAAAAAGTATATATTTACTATTTCTACGTATACATTTACTATTTCATTTCCATGACTCTTCTATGCCTGGAAAACACAATTTTAAGAATTCCCTGACACTTTCATGACCATGGGAACCGTGTATGTTGATTCAGGAACATCCTACTTGACAAATCAGTCACTGTGTAACAATGTTGAGCCCAGCTCTGATTTCCCTAATCATAAACACTGTCATCTTCTTAAGTTTCTATCCATCTGATATTTTTGATCTACTCAACTTTCTACTTCCATCTCAACTCAACCTCAACCAGGTCTCTCACCTCGGTTTGTGCAAATACACACGTACCACTGTGTGAGCTATTCAACCTACTGTCAGTCCCTTTAAATCTAAGGAGACACTCCATACTTATCTTCACCATCTACTTTTTTACTTTTTTAAAATCTCTATCATCTAGCTGTGCTGCCATCATTTCTCTGATGTCTAAACTAGAACCGGGCCTCACGGCTCTGTGTGAGCATGTTTGGGGGCTTCTGGGACATCTCTTGTAATTTAAAGATAGCCCAGAGGAGCATTGGGACAAAAGGCATCTGAATGCAACACACAAAATGCAGGGGCAGTGCGAATGTTTGTGCTGGTGGGGGGTTAGGCCTCTCCTTTTTAATGTAAAGGGTTAACTTCTCTGCTCGATTTTATTGCCTTTGCTTCTCCCACGTCTCCTGTCCACTGTAATCTCCACCAATTTCCCTTATTCCAGTGCTGGAGAGAAACGGGAAGAGGGTATGCAGTTACAGAAACATCTGGAGCGGTTTACTGTGAATGCCTTTGTGCCCAGCAAAGGCTTTCCACTTTTTGGGTGAGTCTCACAAAAGCATGCAGATTTTACCCCCAAATCAAAATATTAAATGTAAAAAAAAATAATGCCATTTTGCATTAAGAAAATGAAGATTATTTGTGTGGACCATTTTGCATTGTGACAATTTCCATGACAATTAAATCACATTTTTCCACAATGCCAACTGTCATTATTGATTTACATTTGAGGGTTTTACAACTCCCATTAATCTCAATTGTGATTCTCATCAGATTTCCATTTTTACCATACAAGAGTAAAAATGACTATAATAAAAAGCATAAATTAAAAGTTTAAAAACATGTTGTATAAATACTTTACAACTTAAATAATAAATATTTTCTGCAACACAGAAGCTGTTCATTTTTTCTTAATGAACCTAATTAAATTTTTTTAGAATCATTTCTTACTCATATATTTTGATTATGGGGTGAAATATGCACTAGTTTATGGGGCGAGAATTATAAGATTCAACAACATACTAGATCAAAACTCTAGTGAGGAAAATCAGTTTTTTTTTTTATATGCTTAAATTAATTTGGCTGTGTGAAACCGGTGGCTGAAACGAGTCTGCAATTTGGTCATATCCGTGAAAGAGAGACCCACAAAAGCCTCTCCAGGAATCTTGGAGAAGATTAAATTCCACAAAAAAAAAACAACAAAGAGAACGTTTCTTTTGCAGGAGGACGGTATGACAGAAGGGAAGGGGCTGTGGGGGATTTCACTGCCCTAACTTGTCAATCATTTCCCTAACAGCTATTTTCTCTGCTGTTCCAACAAAGACTCAAGATGATCTGCTCTCTTCACTGCAGCCTGAAAGACAGAGGAGAAACAAAGAAGTTAGTTGTAAATCAAAATGTATGAACAACAAGCATTGCTTTACTGCAACAAGCAAATACACTGAATCAGACGTGTTGCAACTTACCTCATGCTGCTTTCGCAGGTTATTAACAGTCTCTTCCTTCTTCAAAATAGCAGACTTCACTCTACAAAAGAAAGAGACCAGGAACTCAAATCAAGCATAGAGTAAACGCCTCATCTGCAGCTTTAATCCAAAGCTAATTATTTTCCAACCACAGTTCCAAACAAGGAACTAAAAGAAAAATCCTCTTGGCCTCTGACCTTTGATGCACCTCCGCAAGCTCCTCTTCTTTCTCTCTGGTCACTCGCTCCAGCTCTAAGCGGAGTCGTGCCTTGGCCTCAGAAACCTCCATCTTCATCCTCCTATTCTCTTCCTCCGTCTCTACAAGCCGTTCTGCAAATTCTTGCCTTATCACTTCTGCTAGACTGCGGCGCTCATCTGATAACTTGTCACGGGCCTGTGAGCCAAACCATAAAAAGAGACAGAGACAAAGCAAGAGGAATGAAGTTGATTGAAAAGCCCACAAGCTACAAAATGATTCTTAGGAGGGTAAATTTCATGAAGCAGTTTTAGCATTGCATCACTTGCTCACCAATGGATCTTCTTCTTCTGGAGATTGGTTTATTACAAACACACTGGTTTTCATTTTATAAAACGTTAATTGATACACTGGAGTTTACTTGTGATGTTTTATCAGCTGTTTGAACTCCTATTCTGACGGCACCCATTCACTGCAGATGATCCACTGGTAAGCATTCATGTAATGCTACATTTCTCCAAATCTATTCAGATGAAGAAACAAACTAATCTACATCTTGGATGACCCAAGGGTGAGTAAATTGTAAGCGAATTTTCATTTTTGGGTGAACTATTCCTTTAAAATAGGCTTCATTGATTAATGAAATTATTATAATTTAGGGTGAAATATAAATATAATATTCACCCCTGTAGCTAACCGAGTAAGTTATCTAACCACAATCAGTAATCTATTTTCAGTCATTTCACACAATGGCACTGACATTCAGTTTATCACCACTTCCAGAAAAACAAGTTCCCTAGCTTTTACCCTGAATGACTTACTGACTTAAAGGGTTAGTTCACCCAAAAAACAAAATTAGCCCATAAATTACTCACCCTCAAGTCATCCTAGATGTATATGACTTTCTTCTTTCAGATGAATCCAGTTGGAGCTATATTAAAAATTGTCTTTGATCTTTCAAGCTGTTTCATGGCACTCAGCGGGTGTTGCATGCATCAGACCAAAAGCAGTTAAATAAAATGCGCCCATAAATAAATAAAAAAAAAAGTGTCTCACACGGCTCCGGGGGGTGAACAAAGGCCTTCTGTAGCGAATCGATGCGTTTTTGTAAGAAAAATATCCATATTCAAAACGTAGTAATTACTTTAATGTAGCTTGCGCTCACTGTTGTACACAGAAGCAGTTCCGGGGGAATGACGTATGAGGTCAGCGCTGCATAATTTATGGGCTAATTTTCATTTTTGGGTGAACTAACCCTTTAATCTGAGCACTTTTTGACTTACTGAGCTAAAAGTCAATATTTTTTTTATCAAGTCCAATTCAAAGTAATGGTTTGTTTTGGTGTTATTTGTATTTTCAGTTTGTGAGACTTAAATCAGTCTAATTACTTTATACAGTGCAATTCTATGTAATTACTGACTGTTATTGTTTAGTATATAGTTAGGACCATTTATTGATAATAAAATCATTAGGGAGCCAGAATTGTCACTTACTCATTTAACTGAATCCCTATGATTCCCCTCTCTACCAAAGAATCTACAATAGAGTTTGTCGATTTATGAGTAACCTTATATGTGTTAATGAGTGTGGACAAACAAAGCAGCACCACTATAAGGATGGTTACCCGGGTGAGGTCGCTTATCTCCTGCTCTCGTTGTCGTAAAAGCGACTGTAGTCGGAGGAGCTCTGCCTCCATCTCACTGTGTTTCTCTCTCATCTCCTGCTGTTTCTGCAGTGCTGCCCGCTCCGAATGCTCCAGATCTCTGAGCTCAGCCTCGTATTTCTCCCTCACACGCTTTATTCTGCACAAACACATACACATACCATACAAAATGTACATTCAGTTTGAAAAAACAAAACAAAACAAAACACAGTCCTTCTGCCACATGTTAAAAGGATGGGTTTAAATGTAAATGGCAGTATATCCAGTGCGCAAATTGTCTAGAAAGAGCTCAAAAATGTGGCCCACAATGAAAATCAAAGCAAAACACCAGTCTTCAGTGTCACACGATCCTTCAGAAATCATTCTAATATGCTGAAGGTGTACATTACAATAAATCATTTCAAAGAATACAGTATATTTGTATGTTTTTAATTATAATTTAACTCATGATGAACAGCAGTACTGGTCTACAAGTAAACTGGTCAGCAGGGAAATGCGTAGCACATACTGAGTCTTAAAATCTGTGCTAATTAAACACATGTGGGTAGAACTGTAACATCCGCTGCCACCCAGTTCTCCAGAGACATTTAAGTTCACACAAACAGGAAGGGGAAACACACCGGTTGTCAGCTGCTCTCTCACACTCCTCTCTTGCCCCTCTCATCTCCTCCTCTAGTCTCTGAATGGCCAGCTCGATCTCTTTGTCTCTCCCTCGACGCACTTCCTCTTTAATCTCCCTTTCCCTGTTCAGCAGCCATGCTTCCTGTGAGAGTAAACACAGTGTTCTGAGACCACCACAGGGACTTTTTAACTTTACGTAAACTTGCAGTTGTAAACCTTCTGTGACTTTGTTAATACAGAGATATTTGACAGAATTTGTTTGACCCAGGGGTGTGTAAACACACTAAACCTATGAAATTACACCACGGCAAATTACTCTGTTATCACCTTGAACTCTTGTTAACGTACGATAGAAAGATGGGTTATAAAGGAGGTCATTTGCATTTGCAAAGCAGTTGCTATGTAATTCTGACACGTTTAAAGCAATAAAATTAAAAATACACTACCGTTCAAAAGTTTGGACTATGTAAATTTTTTTCAATGTTTTGAAGGTCTCTTGCACCCACCAAGGTTGCATTTATTTGATCAAAAAATACAGTAAAAACTGTAATATTGTGAAATATTATTATAATTTAAAATAACTAGTTTTGATAATCGAGAAACATTTCTTATTATTATCAATGTTGAAAACAGCCTAATATTTTTGTAGCAACAGTGATTTTTTTTCTTTGATGGATATATATATATATATATATATATATATATATATATATATATATATA
>NW_015505973.1:879362-888314 GCF_001515645.1 Sinocyclocheilus grahami | reverse complement strand
AGTGTTTTTTTTTTTTTGATATATATATATATATATATATATATATATATATATATATATATATATATATATATATAAAACGATTGATTTGAAACAGAATTATTTTGTATGATAATAAATGCAAAAGTCTATTGTCAACGCTGATAAATATATTGCATCCTCTCTGAATAAAAGTATTAATCTGTTTAAAAGAAAATCTTACTCACCACAAGCTTTTGAAAGGTAGTGAAAAAAAATGAATGCTACAAACCTCCTTCATTAACTAAGATTTTAGAATGGTATTTTTAGTAATTAATTTTTTAGTATTGATGTTTAAAGCCATACAGCGCATGTTGTTCTTGTTAATTACATTTTCAAATTTTTACAACATTTAATCTTAACAACAGTTAGTAAGTGTAAATTGGGCAACTTTCACATTTGAGTCTCAGAAAGCAGATGTGGACACTATGATGTAATTTAACTCCCAGTTAACCATAACCGTAATGTACAGTACTGAAAATTTTAGATGTACATTTGGCTCAAATTCCAAACATGTGAGCATACACATACAATTACTTCTCAAATATGCATTCTCTCATTGTAAACATGCATAGAACAAAAAAATATATAAACTCATAATTTCTGCTAGATAGACTTGCGATGACACAAACACATACCTCTTTTTTCATATAATTTTCTTCCCATGTCTGTTTCTCAATCTCAAGTCTTTCCTTCAGGGCCTTTATTTCAACCTAATGAGAAATACAGACAAAACGCAATTAAAAAGAACCAAAAGAATAAGATACTATTCTATATCACCACAAAAAAAAAGGTGCTTTCATGTGACCCCAGCAAACATTGCACCATCAAACACATGTACACGTCTAAACAGACATGTCATTTGAGTTCTGTGCCTGAAAGCCTCAAGCAAAAAACAAAACAAAAAACAACTGGGTTTAGAAAAGGGATGATGCACAGAATGAGGAAGGAGGAAGAGATTATGAGTGCTGCACAGTAGACATTTACTGAAACCTGTAAAACCGGTTGGTATCATTATTACTAAAAGTTGCAACGTATTTACTGCTGGCTTCCTGTTTCTTGTTGATGGTTTGTTTATTAAGACTGACTCACTGCATCGTGCTTTAACGCACGTATGCCATTTACATTTTCTCAATATTGCTTAAACACTATCACCAGGCTTTCGAACTAAAATTTCAAAACCATAACGCCATTTATCAAAAAGCACACCTATTTCCCTAAACTATAAACACTATTCCCCTTTTTGACACATCAGATTTGTTGAACAGTCACTGCAAAACTCTACACACAAATCCCTTCATTTCTCATTGTCTAGACCATGTTGTCATTTAGAAAGCACTAGCATTCAATATTTTTCACTCAAGTCAGCAAAGCTTGAGCTCAATTAGCACACAGTTACCCACGCTGAAACACTAAGAGTCAAAATTTATCACACACCAATCAGAACCTTCAATAGATAGATAAAAGAGCCCAAGTCAGTTCATTCAGTTTTGGAACAATGGATCCAGAGAGATGTGATTGAAAAGGTCGAGGACACCAGAGAGGAGGAGGAGGAGGAGGAAGAGGATGAGCAAAAGCAGTAAGGAGTGGAGGAAGAGGAAGAGGAGGAGGATGAGGGGCAAGGAGACAAGGAGTCTCAGATGAAATTCGTGCCACTAGTTATACATGTCCTTGTCCATGGTATGACTATGAGGGAGGCTTGGCAATGAGTTCAGCCAAACTTAAGTTGCTTCACCGTCGCCTCGATCATAAGAACCTTTAGGGAGGAAAACAGGTAGGTGTACCTCAGTGTACTCTACTGTAACGTTTGAGTGCTGTACTCTGTTACAACACATGCATCAAATTGCCTTACATACATATAGTTTCTGTCTGCTTCCATTTTGTAAAAAGGATGTTACAGTTACAGTAATCAGTACTTCTATTTTTGTAGGACACCGAGACGATGGAATAGAAGAAGCCTGACTAGACATTTCAGCTGATGCCATATGCTGATGCCATATGCCATATACTGTGTTTACTGTTTTGAGAATATGAGGCATAGTTTCAAGAAATGTGTTTAAGCCAATCGAGAAAACCTGTAATTGGTTGGCAGTGGTTTGTATGACTCTTTACTGTGCATTTTTTGGGCATTGCTCACTAATGGCTCGTTTCCACTGAGCGGTATGGTTCGGTACGCAATTATGTCCATTTTCACTGTCAGAAGTTGTGAATGGTACCAAAATAGCGAACTGTACCACTTTTTTGGTACCCTTCCGTTGGGGTACCTAGCACAGCAAAGGGTACCAAAAGGGTGGAGCTAAACTCACCGCAGAATGTTGATTGGTTGACTAGAATCGTCACTTTTGAGTGATACAAGGTGATAAAGCGTCCTTCACTCATTCCGCTCTGCTGTCCATGAGTGTTGGGCTTATTTACAACAGAGTGCGCAAACACAAAAAAATATAACCGTGTATTTTATAATTTTACATTTTCACACAGACAATAGCCGTTTCTCAATATGCGGCGTTCTTGTGGACTTGTGAAACGGCATTGCCCAAAAACCCGCGTAATTTTCTAAATATTACTGTTATTGTGTCATGAAATAGTTTTAAGGGTTTTTCAGGCGAGAATGTAATTGTTTAAAACTCAAATCTGCGATTTATTTATAAAGATAGCGCCCATTTGAGAATTTGCTATGCTGATTTCGGAGCTCCAGGCGATCAGTGGGCACTCCGTGCTCATGTATCCACCGAGAGCAGCCTCAACTCGGCTAGTCCTTCCGACATTTGCCGCTGGCTCTGATGTCTCTGTAGTGATTAAACATGAGATACAATTAGTTTTTGGTTGGCTATATTTAACAGGCATTCGTGGTCTCACGAATCTATTATTTATTCCTGGTCATATCGTTTTGGCTGAGCACAAAGTTATGTTTAACTTTATATATTTATTTTGAACTTTACCATAGTACAGCGCTGACTTTGTAGCATACGTTTGACTGAACTGTTTGCTTTTGTCTTTATTTCCTCTTATATAAGCCTCTTATACTTTGTACTTATACTTTTATAATGGCTATTATTGTTCATTAAAACTGACATTTAACAAAAAGAGGCAGATTTGTGCTTACTGTCGCGGTTCATCGTCGATCGCTACTTTCCGGCATACACCACGTCTATCAAGAAGGGTACTGTTGGTGGTGGAAACGCAAGCCTGATCATGGTTACCCGTACCGAATCGTACTGTACTGAACTGTACTGTACAGTACCGCTCAGTGGAAACGAGGCAAAAAAGTATTAGTAATACAACAAAAACCATGTTATCTGATGTGTTACAATTTCTGAAAGTCATGCACACTGCCATAGCTCACCACAAAATCAAAGTTCTGTCATCAATTACTTGACCTCATGTCTTACCAAACATGTATGACTTACTTTCTTGTGTGGAACACAAAAAATGGAAAACAAAACAAAAACCAAGCTGCTTTTTCCCCCCATACAATAAAAGTGAACGATGACTAGACATTAGAGCTGCGATCGCGATCTCGATTCAGACAACCACACAATCTCATTTCTAAATGACAACGATTCTCCCGTGTCTATTAAACCAAGACAAATTCTTATCAGATCATTCAAATCTGCGTTCGCACAGAGAGCAGTTACTATGTTTGGTTAAGAAACCGCTTCACAAACAGTCTTTTCAACTACACAGTATTATTTCTGTCGTACAGTCATTCATATTATCCCAGAAATACTGGGATGAAAGTTTATAATTCAGATATAAACATTGATGTCTATGGTAGCGCAACCAAAATAGAGCAAATCCGCATTTGAAAGTAACTGCCACATAACGTTTGTGTCGATTGCATTGTTTGCATTGCAAAAGTGACTTAAAAAATTTATAATTGAATGAATAATTTATTCAAGAGAATCATTCAATAACGCTGATTCATCCAGTAGGTTTATGAGTGAGTCGTTGAATCATTGATTCAAACTACTTTTTCATAATTTTAATATTAAATTGGTGTATTAAATATATTATATTTTAAATACATATACACTACCAGTCAAAAGTTTTTGAACCGTAAGATTTTAATGTCTCTTCTGCTCACCAAGCCTGCATTTATTTGATCCAAAGTACAGCAAAAACAGTAAAATTGTGAAATATTTTTATTTAAAATAACTTTCTATTTGAATATATTTTAAAATGTAATTTTTTCCTGATTTCAAAGCAACATTTATCTGAAATAGAAATCTTTTGTAACATTATAAATGTCTTTATCATCACTTTTGATAAATTTAAAGGATCCTTGCTAAACAAAAGTATTCATTTATATCCCCCCCCCCAAAAAAAAATACTGACTCCAAGCTTTTGAATGGTAGAGTGTGCAATGTTACAAAAGCTTTTTATTTCAGATGAATGCTGATCTTTCTATTCATCAAAGAATCCTGAAAAAAGTACTCAAAGTGTTTTAAATATTGATAATAATAATAATAATAAAATGTTTCTTGAACAGCAAATCAGCATATTAGAATGATTTCTGAAGGATCATGTGACTCTGAAGACTGGAGTAATGATGCTGAAAATTCAGCTTTGATCACAAGAATAAATTACATTTTAAAATATATTCAAATAGAAAGCAGTTATTTTAAATAATAAAAATATTTCACAGTATTACTGCTTTTGCTGTATTTTGTATCAAATAAATGCAGGCTTGGTGAGCAGAAGAGAATTCTTTAAAAAAACTAGAAAACAAAAAAACTTTTTAGGGGATTAGGGGAGGGGAGGGGAGATGTGCAAGTGTTTTACCTGGTGTCGCCTCTCCTGCTCTTCTCTGCTCTTCTCCAGCTCTTCTCTCAGTGCTCTTGCTGCCAAAGAGCTGTTCTTTTCCAGCTGCTTCCTTAAGTCCTCCAGCTCGGCATGCTGCCTATATAACACACAAACACATTTCCATTTAGTTATAACTGAACTTTTATCTACTCTAGTTCCTCTCTTTTGGACACTCACAAAAAAAAAAAAAAAAGGCTTACCCAGTAATTTTTTTTTAGTCTTGCTGTCCACTAAACACATCTAAATTCTTAAAACATGACTTATGAAATTACTATTTTGACTTGTTTTATCTAATATTTCTCACATTTCTTACTCAACTGTCAAAAACATTTTTTTCCTTGTTTTAAGCATACATCTGAGTAACTTTAGTTATGTTTGCCAAGAAAGAAAATCTAAATCTTTTTTTGTTGTTGATATTTTTACTGAAACACTAGATTAAAAAAATAAAATAAATCAACTCTCAATTATCACAAGATGAAAACACATGGAAGTTTCTTTAATTATTTTAGAAGTTATTAATTTATAAATTATTATCATTAGAATAATTATTATTAATTCCTGGCTAGAAAGATTGTTCAGTAATTTGACCTGGCTGCCAGCTGTGTGATTCGCTCTTTCTCCTCTGACACTTCTTTATACAGACGTCTCCTTTGCTGCTGCAGCACGTTCTCCTCTTCCTGCAGCTGTTTCTCAAACCTGAGACACAAACACACATTTATTTTCTCAGTTGTACATAGTCTTTCAATGATTATGTGTTCTTATAATTCAATGCATGGGAAATTAGGACTTCATTTTTGTTTTATATACAAAATAAGACTTAGACAAAATCCTTATTAACATAATACCCACAGTAAACACCCAGAGAAGCTCAGGTTTATTTAAGAGGTGCATTTGTATACATTTTCTACTGATCTTGGCAACAGTAATTGAAGACAGGCAAAGATTTTTGGTAATTTTTTTAATGTATTTTTTACATTGTTTATGGCCTGAAATTATCTTTCAGCCACCATCTCGCCTTATTTTTGTGAATAAGATACAACTGTTTCATTAAAACATGTAATCAGCACTCAATTTGGGAGTGTGTTTGTCCCATTATCTGATTTGCATAAAGTGAAAAAATGGAAAAAAGCAATGCAGAAGGTGTGTGCAAATTTTTTTTGTGTGCAAAACACAGACATACCTTCCCATCTGCTTCTCTTTCTGTTATACACACATAACCTAATAAACACACATACACATGCTGATTTTATTATCCCCTATGAATAATCCACAAGTCTGACAGAAATCAGTTAGAGAGTTTCAGGACTGAATGGAGAAATTCATGGAATGTGGGAGGAAGAATATGCTTACTTGATTACTTTGACTTTTATTCACTATCCACACAAATATTCAAGGAATAGTTGACAAAAAAATTAATAAATGACAACGTCATTATTCACTCACACTCATGTTGTTTCAAAACCTTTATGCTGTTTCTTTGTCTTTTTTTTTTTTAGAGGAAAATAGTCAAAGCTAATGTGTGACATCACATGTGTTCACACCCATATGATGCCCATTTTGAAATCTGGACATAAATTCAGGCTGGACTCAAAGTATGGAGGGAAAATTCTCAGTAAATAACTACTTAAACTAAAAAAAAAAAAAAAAAATGTATTTGTTTTTTTGAAAGAAATGGATTTTTGAAAGATTTACATTTCAAATAAGTGCTGTTTTTTCAAAATTGCTTTTCATCAAAGATTAGAATGATTTCTGAAAGATCATGTGGCACTGAAGACTGGAGTAATGGCTGCAGAAAATCCAGTTTTTTTTTCAACAGGAAATACACACTGTGTGTGTGTGTGTGTGTTTTCAAAAGCAGTATTTAGCTTTGAGATCATGTCTAGCCAGCTTCCTCTGTAGCACTTTCCAGTCTCCCTTTCTTTTTTCAGAGTTTGAATGTGCTTGTGTTTTCTAACATCTGTGAACACATCGTCTCGGCTGCCCGTCTCTGTCACTGGTTTGATCTCTGATGAACAGGGGCCGGTTGCATAAAGTCAAGTCAAGTCAAGTCACCTTTATTTATATAGCGCTTTTAACAATACAGATTGTGACAAAGCAACTGAACAGCATTAATTAGGAAAATAGTGTCAATAATGCAAAATGACAATAATAAACACTCATTTTTCAGTTAAAGACAGTTCATCATTGAATTCAGTGATGTCAACATCCAGCTCAGTTCAGTTTAAATAATATCTTTGCAATTATGTCAACGATAACGCTGGAAATGAAGTGTCCCCAACTAAGCAAGCCAGAGGCGACAGCATAAAGCATAAACCGCTTAGACTAGACTTAAAAAGTTAGTCATCTAACTTTTTCTCTTTAAGACTGGTCATAACTTCTTGAAGTCAGTTATAAAAATGGAGAATGGTCTCATTTGAATCCAAAAGGTAAGTCTGATTACCTCTTGACTAACAACTAGCTGGTCAAACTAGTTCTTAAGACAGTCTTAACATAGTGGCTATGTTTATGCAACTGGCCCCAGATGTGTATTCTGTGAGGAGATGATTCTGTGCACTGGACACATCTGAGTATGTGAGGGTGTGTGTACCTCTGCTTGGCCAGTTCTCTCTCTCTCTGGCACTGTTCATCTCTTTCACTCTCCAACTGCTGTCGTAATTCCTCGGTCTGCCTGACGTAACGTTGGGCAGCCCTCTCGTCTGCCTGAAGCAGCTCTGCCTCATGAAGAACTCGGAGTTTCTTCAGCTCCTGCTTGTGTTTGGTTATGAGCTTCTGAATCTCTGGCTCCAGACCTGAGAGCATACAGGAGGAGACAGTTATGTAAACATTATTCAAAAATAACACAAATGTTTGCAATTGCATTGAAATCATCAGGGAAATTACAATGGAATTCAAAGGAGGAAAAGAATAAAACTACTATTCTCACTATTTGCTGATGTAAAGTTTGAATTACAATGGCATGTTTCCCCAGTACACAAAGCAGCTCTGCGCTCATAAATGCTACTTTATCAGGTATTATCCACCTTTTTCCTGAATGCTGAAGTCTCACCCAACTCATACGGGAACAATGCTTTACATTTCCGGTCTCTGGTGTTTCTAGTCAATTAACGTATTTTCCAAGCCGATAAATATAACGTTAAACCTATGAAAATGCTTTTAAAAAGCATACATGGAGAGGTTTGCACCATTGAAAACAGATGAGCGCACATATCCTACATTATTTCACACACACACAGTATTTTAACCTAGGCGCTGCAAGCTATGCTCGTTTTCTCTTGTCAGTGTTTGACAGAATGCAAGGCATACACTGCTGGACACAAACAGATTTGCTGGTGCACAAAACAAGAACTTTACAGGAATTGCTTAAGTTTATTGCTGTTACTGTGGCAGCCAGCTTAATCCTGGACACATTTTAATAGTTAGTTATATTGAAAAGGTTTCATATATATTTTTACCCAATCTTAACATGGATTTCTATGGAAACCAGAACACAACAGCATCCAAATGGAAGTTAGAATCCATCATGCTGGTTCTCATCGATAAAAAGGTGGATAGGTAAGATGAAATGAAAATTTAAGACTTAAGACTTTAAGGAACTGCGGGAACCCTGTTTTTAAGATAGCCCGTCGGGCAGGGCAGTGATACATTTTGGTAGCCCAACTGGAAGACACAATAGCCCCGGGACGTCAGGTTAGTGATTTTGCGAGCCCTAAATGGGATCCAAAAGTTCACATTGAAAATCTAGGATCATATTTTTCATTTAAAATCAAAACTTAAATAGCTGACGTAAACATTTAATTTGTAATTAAAAATGTGACCCTGGAACATAAAACCAGTCTTAAGTCGCTGGGGTATATTTGTAGCAATAGCCAAAAATACATTGTATGTGTCAAAATTATTTATTTTAATGCTAAAATCATTAGAATATTAAGTAAAGATCATGTTCCATGAAGATATTTTGTAAATTTCCTACCGTAAATATATCAAAACTTCAATTTTGATTAGTAATATGCATTGCTAAGGACTTTATTAGCACAATTTTAAAGGCGATTTTCTCAATATTTAGATTTTTTCGCACCCTCAGATTCCAGATCTTCAAATAGTTGTATCTCGGCCAAATATTGTCCTATCCTA
>NW_015505973.1:876476-879219 GCF_001515645.1 Sinocyclocheilus grahami | reverse complement strand
TCCAAATAGTTGTATCTCGGCCAAATATTGCCCTATCCTAACAAACCATACATCAATGGAAAGCTTATTTATTCAGAAAAATTTACACTCAAGACTGGTTTTGTGGTCCAGGGTCACAAATGGAATTAAATTGGAAAAATATTAAAAATAGAAGTTGCACTGATTGTCTCAGATGTTTTATTGGTTAAAAAAAATAAAAAAATAAAATAAAATAATAATATATATATATATATATATATAAATAAAAAAAATAAATAACGGCTTCGATTGGAAGATGTAAAAAAACAAAAACAGGTGTGATTATAGTAGCTCACCAAAAGCCTGCATCTTCTTGTATTGTAAACAAGGTTACGCAGTTTAACAAAGGCACTTGAAGAACGTGATTAATTTTTTTCCCAGGTGTGGCATCTATAATCCATTTTATTATTTTCTTAATGCCACAGATACAAATCATAAATGTGTGACATAATCAGGCAGGCTGGGCTGTAATGGATATTGCTGAAAGGTGCGGTGATCTGATTCCAGTCAGAGAGATGTAGTAGCACTGGTGTGAACAGATGCTTGTTGTTGAACTCTGCTGACCTTTTACAGTGATCTCCTTGATCTTTTTGGTCTTCTCATCAATCCATTTCTCCCGGCGGAACTTTTCCGTGGCACTCATTAACTCTTTCAGCTTCTTAATCTCCTGTGGAGAAAGAGAGAGATGGAAGGAGGGTTAAACAGAAAGAGAAAACACCAGGACACTATGGCTACTGGGTAACTGTAAAGAAATTAATTACATAAAAGTGGAAATTCTGTTGTCATTTACTCAAAATCATTTGATTCCAAACTTTACCTTTTTGTTTTACTGGAGCACAGAAGAAGAAAATTACGTTCATTGTCTAATTACAATGAATGGGTCTGACATTTTCTAGTGTTAAAAAGATGCAAAAACGCCAAGAATGTATCATAAAACTATGTGTAATAAGTGTTTGAGTGTAATACTCAAACATTTGAACTTTATTGAGAGAAGTAGTGATCATGTCTGATTTGTTAGTGAGTCGTTCAGATGGGCTTTGTGAACTGGATCAATTGATTCAATCGAAAGATCCAACACAAAGAATGAATTGCACATGACTACGTCTCTCATTTTTAGTGTATTACAACTAAAGTTTAACTTTATTATCAAAGTTTCAAATCTAAAAGTATTGATTTTTGGCCTTTCTTAGTAAAGAGTTGCATTTCTGCACTAAAGCAATCATTTGATTTAAAAAGCATGATGAATAATAAATGAATGGAATATAAGAATAAAAGTATTACACTTCAGTAATTAATTCAGGCAGAACTGTTCAATGTACAGATATTCAAACTTTATTCAGTACATAATTCAATCTTTTTTTTCTGTTTGGCTATTTTTGTATTTTGCTTCCATCTTAAATGTGCAACAAATTAAAAGTAACACGCGGTTAACTCCTTCCCATGTACAACAGGAACACCAAAATACACTGATGAAATGTTCAGCATTTAAAATGTAACTGAAAATAATGATATCACACATCATTCGCACAAACACAAGCTGTGAAATTGGGAAAAAGAAGCAAGGTCTCGAGATCAGCAGTTTGACCAGCTTGGAAATACGTTTGAAATACTCTTGTTATTACAGTAAGTCATCAACAGCCAGTTGGATGCTTCCTTGAGGTTAAAAAAAAAGCATGCAAGCAAGCAAGGTTAATGGCTCCAAGCAAAATGAAAAGTCTGCAAGTCTGTGTTAGATACGTGTTGAATAAAAGAATGGAAAATGACAGAACAAGGGAGTGATGAGGGGTTAGGTTAGAAAAACAAGAGTTACCTCACACATGGGACCCAGAATTTGCCAAACCTACAGGTAGATGGAAGGAAAGATAAAGAGAGAAACACACAACAAATGCAGAATAGAGAAACAGTTAGCAGTGGCAAAGCAACACGGCAAGCGAACATGCATTTGATGTTGTGCACAAGTTCATACGCACATACTCAAGATTATGTGCAGAGATACAGCTACTGACAGCAGCAGAGAGAACCACAAACCAGTGAAAACAATAGCTGTTGAGACCAACACACGACACTGATCTGCTACATAGTCTATAATACACTTCAGCAGACATTTAAAGCTCCATAGCCCCCTAGTTATGGAAGCATATAGGTAGCGAAATTCAATTTAAAATGCAATATGCAAAATGGCAATGCAATATTCAAAATGGCAACGCAATATTCAAAATGGCATTGTATTTCTGTATTTAAATTTGCTTTTTCCATTACCCATACGTGCAAAGTTTGGTGCTAAAGTAAAATGAAAATTAAATGATATAATTTACATTTGCCATTTCCAACAGTAGTCTTAATATGTAAATTGCATGCACATTTGAACGCTTTATAAGTTGCAAAATGACAATGAAAATGTATAACACAAATTGATTTGATATGTGTAACATGTTCAAGAAGAAATGGTAGCAAAATGATAATTTAAATGCTATTTGTCCTAAATGCATTTAGACTAACAGTTAGAACACTTAGGATTGCATTTTCATCATGACGCCGTGGGATATGTGTAGCAAAATTCAATTTGAAAATGCATTCCGAGCTGACCACGCCCACCCTCCGTCAATCATTGCTTCAAGGCAGGGATTGGCGGAAGCGTGTTACGTTTGGATCTTTCGAAACATGGCGGCTGGAGATCTGATAAGATCGCTGAATTCACTGGCAGATGAAGTGGAGCGTGAACAGA